>NC_141245.1:24912207-25137207 GCF_054856555.1 Leptonotus elevatus | reverse complement strand
CATTTCCTCCTGTCTGCTGCTTTTCCCCGCAACAACCCGCAGCGTTATGCTAATGACGCCCGGCAGTCACCAACCATCAACGCGTCACCGCTCGGCTGTCGCTTTTTATTCATTTCGCCGTTTCTTTTTTCACTCGTTGGTCGGCATGCATTCATGCGCCGCCCGCCTGCACGTGAAAGTGCGTCCATGTCGAGCAGAGGTCAAGAGATGTGAACCGAGTGGAATTGATGGACAGGTGGGAAGCGCTTGGATGCATAATTCAGCACCGTGGAAGCAAAACATCAGAGAAAATCAAACACAAGTCTTATTATGGATTTTCTCAAAATAATTTACACATAAAATGTATTGAAGCACAAACTGGCGTCTTGGTTTATCAAATTAAAGTTAAATCATTACATTGGACATCTAAAATCAAGTGCAAAGTGTTAGCGCGTGGCGGTCTGTGGAGAATGTTGCTGCTGTTGTCACTTTCTGGTGAAATCAAGCATCCCAGGTCGCCTTTTGTGCGGCGCTGGCATTTTAATGACAGCCACCGGCAGCCGCCTGAACACGGGAGCGACTGCTCGTCTTCCCGCCGGCCCCGAACGTCGCTCAAAGCCACGAGAAAACCGGCTCGGCAGCTTTGAGCGGATCCCCCTAAAAATACAAACGCGCAAGATTTTGATTTTATTCCTGTCAGTGGTTCAAGGTGTCCGTTCTTATTCTGTATTCAGATGCCGGCTAACACACAAAACAACACCTTGGCTGCCACATAAATAATCCAGTCAGGCGTTTTTTTTTTTTTTTCTCTGTGTGTGTGTGAGACACTTGCCACCGGGGATTTTCCGCTCAACCCTAATGACGACGAGGGTGGCGTGCAAGGACTCCGAGTTGCGATTTGGTCCGATGCTGAGTAGTAGTGTGGTCCTACACAGGTTCTTAACTGGTCCTTGCTTGGTCCGAAATGGTTTGACTTGGTCCGACACTGGTTCTCACGTTGTGGTTTAATGGTTCTGAACTGGTTCTCACTTGGCCCTAATTCCTTTCATTGTCCTAAACCCAGGTCTCACTTGGTCGTTCCCTGTTCCTGTTCACTTGGTCCTTGCTCGGCTTTTTACTGGTTCCCACTTGACTTGTTGGTAAACTGATTCTCAGTCTTAAAATCTTTTTTTACTTTGTCCTTTCCGTGTCGTCAACTTTGTCTGCCCAAGTTGCTACTCAACTGTTTCTCACTTGTACATTTTCTGTTCCCAATCTGATTCTCCTTTGGGCCTAAACTTGTCCTCACTTGGCCCTACATCGGTTGCCACTTGGTACTGAACTGGTTCTTACCTTTTCCTAGACTGATTCTAAATTGGTCCTTGCTTGGCCCTTTACTGGTTCTCACTGTCCTTACTAAAACTGTCGATTACTAAATGTGTTCTTAACTTAGCACTCATCTGATTCTTACTTGGTCTTGACCTGTTTAACTAAATTTGTTCCCAAAAATGAATGAAAACGTTCGATTAAAAAAATTGCCATGGTCCCAAAAACGTATTTTTACATTTTTTTAATGTGTTTTTTTTAATGCTAGAGCATACAGAAGGCTTTGATGCAGCCTCTGACCTGAAGAGGTCGCTTAAAGCAACGGCCAGCATTTGGCAGCAGAGTATAAGAGACCAGCCAGAGCCATGTTGCAAAAAGCTCTTTTCCCCACTGTTTTCAACAGATTTGTGAATAATGATGAAACTTAGCTTTAATCTAATGCTTAATTGCTGCAAAATGGAAACAGATACAAATATAATTTTTTTTCCTGATAAAAGAAAAGATTCTAATCTTTCTTTTGGTAGGTTTCATGTTTTTATAGCAAAATCCGTCAAAATCCAGTAAAACAGCCGGGAGCGAAGGGGGTTGCTTCAGGGAAAATGCTTAAACTGGTTCTTGCTTGGCCTTTACTTATTCCTAACCAGGTTATCATTTGGTTCCTAAACCGATTCACACTTAGTCCAAAATGCATTTTCACTTGGCTCTAAGCCGCTTCTTACTTTGTCCGTACTTCAACTGGCTATTTATTGGTCTGCAACAGGTTCTCGCTTGATCCTCACTTGGTCCTCACTTGGTCTTGAACCAGTTCTCGCTGTATCACGTAGCAGGTAACACACAGAAACCACCTTGGGTGCCGCATAAATAATCCATTACGGCCCCTTTCCGCTTGTATTTGGTGCGTTGCTTGCCTGGGGGGCTTTTTTCCCGTCCGTGCCTGGACGACGATGACGACGGCGGCGGCGGCGTGCTTGTACTTCACAAATCCGCCTTTTGTGCTCTGCCGCCGACCGCCATGTTCGACGAAAACATTTTCCTGCTGCGCGTGCTGCACCTGTCAAACTTCAACCAGTTCACGTTTGATTACACGAGCCAGTCCCGACCAGCAATCTTCATGTTGCAGTGGAAATCCGGAGGTCCGACACACAGCTCGGTCCTCGCTTGGTTCTAAACTGTTCACGTGATCGTAAAAGACCATTTTCACATCGAGACGGATTCCCACTTGGGTTCGACTTGGTCCTTGAATTGGTTTCACTGGATGTTAAACTGGATCATACGTGGTCTCATCCAGGTTCTCCTTTTGTCTTCTCTTTTGGTTCTTACCTAAAATTGGAACTCGCTTGGCCCTCCGTCGTTGTCATGTGGTCCCTACTTGGTCCTCGCCGGTTACTAAACTGCTTCCCACCTAAACTTGTTCTCATTTGGCTAACGAGACTCCTCATCCATCCATCCGTGGTATTGTCGCACTTCGCACCATTTAGAGGCCATCGTGTTTGTTTCTCGTGGATATTTCTCTCTCCGTTCCTAATGCAATGACGAGTGACCGCATTAACGGGACGATATAACTTAATATGCGCCTAAATAGATATTTATTTCTATAGCGGGCTCATTCTTTAGTGCAGTGGTTCTTAAATGGAGGTTCGTGAAGGTACTCCAGGGGGGGTACTTATGATTTTAAACAGTTTCATGAAATTAATTTTATATTCAGTAGGCTATTCAATTTCAGTATACTAAAAAAAAACGGCATCTTCCCCATAGCAGAATGGTTTGACCCAACTTGTCATATGCCACCTAGAATGCCGTCAATCACTTGAAAACGTGATTGAAAATGTAGTTTATTATTTCTTTTTGAGAACACAGCTTCCCAAAAGATGACACTTTTTGTTGATAATAATCTTTATTTATTTTATTTTTTTTATTATTATTTTTTTAAGAGCTCAGTATTGTTCATTCGGAAATGTCATCATCATTGCTCTTTTATTTTTTTATTCTTTTTTTTATTTTTATTTTTTTTTGTGTGGGTGTGTATGTGCGTGCGTGCGTGCGTGCGTGCGTGTATTTGTTAGCTCACCAGAAAACCTATTAGAAAAAAAAAACTCATACCGTTCACCTAAACCGAACACCAGGAGATTTAGGTGAACGGTATGAGTTTTTTTTTCTAATAATCTTTATTTATAATAAACGTATTTATTTATTTATTTATTTATCATCTCTTTTTATTTTCAAATAGTTGAAGAGACCACCTAAATACAAATAGAGTTCCAAAGTATAATAATTTTTATTAGAATTTTTCTTCAATTAGAAATGAGGTTAGGGGGGGGGTACTTGACAAAAAAAAAAAACATTTGAAAAAGGTCGAGAAAAACAATCGACGCGACGCCGTTTGTGTTTGCAGGCCACTGCGGGAAAACGTTCGCCATCCTCAAAAGATTTGTCAGCGGCGACGTTCCCGACACGGAGTGGCTCGTCATCGTGGACGACGACACGCTGATCAGGTTTGTGCGCCGATGGCCCGCGAAAAACCCGTCATCATCATCATCATCGGATTCAATACACTTTGGCAGATGTTAAACTTCATGCGCAACATATCGAGAGAAGCAAACGAAAGCTCTTAAAAAGTCCACCTGGCTTCACTTTTATTTTCCTCAAGTTGCTTCTTCATGTGGAACGATGGTCACGCGCAATTCAGCCTGAGGGACTGCACTTATTCCAACACCTGCGTGTGTGTGCGTGTGTGTCTTTGTGACATTGTGGGGCCCATACACACGTGTTTTTCCAGGTTTAACTACCATTGTGGGGACAGACTTGAAATTGTGGGAACATTTTGGTGCCCCCCCCCCCCCCCCCCCTCATGTTCAGACTTGGTTTTAGAGTTTAGGTTTTAATTGGGTTAGGCTAAGGAATGGGGCTAGGCAATCATTTTTGATGGTTTTGGTTCGAGGAAAGGGCGAGGAAACACATGATGTCAATGAGATGGCCCCACAAAGATAGTAAAACCAACCTGTGTGTGTGCGTGCGTGTCTTTGTTACATTGTGGGGCCCATACACACGTGCTTTTCCAGGTTTAACTACCATTGTGGGGACAGACTTGAAATTGTGGGAAAATTTTGGTGCCCCCCCCCCCCCCCCCCACATGTTCAGACTTGGTTTTAGAGTTTAGGTTTGAATTGGGTTAGGCTAAGGAATGGGGGTAGGCAATCATTTTTGATGGTTTTGGTTCGAGGAAAGGGCGAGGAAACACATGATGTCAATGAGATGGCCCCACAAAGATAGTAAAACCAACCTGTGTGTGTGCGTGCGTGTCTTTGTTACATTGTGGGGCCCATACACACGTGCTTTTCCAGGTTTAACTACCATTGTGGGGACAGACTTGAAATTGTGGGAACATTTTGGTGCCCCCCCCCCCCCCCACATGTTCAGACTTGGTTTTAGAGTTTAGGTTTGAATTGGGTTAGGCTAAGGAATGGGGCTAGGCAATCATTTTTGATGGTTTTGGTTCGAGAGGAAACACATGATGTCAATGAGATGGCCCCACAAAGATAGTAAAACCAACCTGTGTGTGTGTGCGCGTGCTTTTCAGCCTCCCCCGATTGCGATCCTTGCTCAGCTGCTACCGGCCGTCGGACGCCGTGTATCTGGGCGAGCGCTACGGCTACGGCCTCAGCCAGGGAGGCTACAGCTACATCACGGGAGGCGGCGGGTGAGCTTTTGGCGCCAGACAGACGTAAACGCCCGGCGGACGGATCGCCCCAAATCCCCGTATCTGCCTTTTCAAGATAAACCGCTTCCGTTGGCCTCAAAAGCGACGCTTAGCCAGCGGGAATTTTTCCGTTTTGCGGGCAAAGCTTTTTTGCTTTCCAGCGCAGATTAAGATGTGAGCGAGTGCGTAGTTACCATCACACTCCAGCTACGCCGCTAATCGTAAACATGCAGCAGAAGACGCTGCATGCTGTCGGGGGGAATTTTTACATTGAATTTAAGACGGGACAATTTGTCCCCGTAGGAAATAAACGGCTTCATGTTGGGTTTTTCAAAAATTCAAATCATGGATTCACACAGATGACAAATGTTTATTTATTTGTATTACATTAATCTCTATTATATATATATATATAGGGATGTCAGGCAATTAACATTTTAATCGTAATTGATCACGACTTCAATAGTTAACTCACGATTAATCGCAAATTTTGTATCTGTTCTAAATGTACAATAAAATAATTTTTTCTAAGTTTCATACTCTTGTTAAAATAAGAGGAAAATTTTTTAAATTAATAGAAAGATGGCTGCATATTTTAGTCACTGATACAGTATATTTATAAAATTTTGTTTAAATTAAAAAGATATACTGTACTGTAAAAAAAAAATGAGGGTAATATTGATTTGTGTTGTAGTCACTTCTCTGCCACTAGATGGCATAATTGCATTTTTAAGTCATTGGTGACAGCTCAGTGCATTTATCTAATCTTTAATATGAAGTAACTTGTGAAATTCTGCACATTTTATTAATTGTAAAATACAACTTGACCCCAGTCTCCACAAATATATGCATTATTATGACATTTTGTTACTGCTAAATGTTGATGTGGACGTGTTTGCTGCGTTGCGACTGGAATTCCTCCAGTAATCGAGCGTTAAAAAAAATAATTGTGCCGTTAAAGGAACTTTAAATTAACTCAAAATGAACGCACTAATTTTGACACCCGTAATATATTTCTATACCTGGAGTGACTAATAAATATGTTGAAGCCTGCGTGCTACACCTATTTGAACCTAAATGCGTGTGCGTGCGTGCGTGTGCGTGCGTGCGTGCAGAATGGTGTTCAGTCGGGAGGCAGTGGAGCGACTCCTGCAAAGCGGCTGCAAATGTTACAGTGACGACGCTCCGGACGACATGGTGCTGGGAATGTGCCTCAACGCGCTCGGCATTCCCGCCACCCACAGTCCGCTTTTCCATCAGGTGACCGTCCGCCCGCCAGACGGGGATTTTGACGTCAACTGAAAAGTGGCAAATGTGCTGAATGAATTCTCATCAATATACTGCGGTTAATACAAATCTATTTATGACTGTACCGCATACAAAATACATTTACCAGCACTATGGAAAAGTTTCATTCTTGTTTTAATTGAATTGTTTAATATTTTTTTACATTTTTTAATTTGCCTTAATTTAATTTAACTTGGGGCGGCACGGTGGCTGACTGGTTAGCACGTCCGCCTCCCAGTGCAAAGGTTGTGAGATCAAGTCCGGGCTTCGGCCTTCCTGGGTGGAGTTTGCATGTTCTCCCCTTGCTTGCGTGGCTTTTCTCCGGGTACTCCGATTTCCTCCCACATTCCAAAAACATGCATGGCAGGTGAATCGGACACTCCAAATTGTCCATAGGTGCGATTGTGAGTATGGTTGTTGGTCTCTGTGTGCCCTGCGATTGGCTGGCAACCAGTTCAGGGTGTACCCCGCCTACTGCACGAAGCCAGCTGGGATAGGCTCCAGCAACCCCTGCGACCCTTGTGAGGACAAGCGGTACAGAAAATGGATGGATGGATGGATTTAATTTAACTTGTACATAATGGTTGCATAAAATTAAAATGATTTTTTTTTTATTGCACGTTGCATGTAATTTTTTTTGCACAAATCATAACAATTTGTATGAATGAAAACATTTTATATTGGATAGTATGCAAAAACTTTAAGATGTATAATATTTATTAAATGTTAATTTTAATAAATCAATTTGATTATTATTTATTTTTTATGAAACTTCCAATTATGTTTATTTATTTATTGCAACTGTGTCATTTTTTTCGCATTCCTCCAGCAGATGATTCCAATCAGCAATCTTGAAAATGCTTCCGTGCACTTTCTCTGCGGCAGCATTCTGGATTCTGCGATTTATTATAACGTGCGCACGTTTGCTCCCGATTTCAGGCTCGGCCGGAGGACTACTCGGCGGACTTGCTTGCTCACCAGGTGCCCATTTCTTTCCACAAACACTGGAACATCGACCCCGTGGTCGTTTTTAACAAATGGCTGGGGGACGGTCGCCATAAAACCTCCGCTGGACTCCATAACAATAAAAGCACCAAGACGGAGCTGTGAAATGAAAACCTCAACGGATGTCGTGAGTGTGTTGCACATGTTGTTCGAGTAGAGCCGCGACGCTTGAGCTTGCATGTTATGTATGATTATTTCTATACATCGCCGGCCTTCGGTTAAAACCTTGTATCTCCAAAATTGTCACTTTTCAGGAGACCCCGAAAACGGGCACGTTTGCCCAACCATTAACTTTGCATCGCCAAAGACCGCAAGACATTTTTAACACTTTCAATTGGTCAATAATTGGTACAAATGACACTCGGACCAAAAGTGTCGATTTCAGATTTCCCGATTTACTTTTTTCTTTTTTTCTTTCTTTTTTTTTTAAGAGCTCAGTATTGTTCATTCGGAAATGTCATCATCATTGCTCTTTTATTTTTTATTTTTATATATATATATATATATATATATATATATATATATATATATATATATATATATATATATATATATATATATATTTTTTTTTTTTTTCATGATTTACTGTCACGGTCGCAGAAAACGACACAATTGTGTTTGGAGCGTCAACAATGTTTGATGTAAAGTGCATCAACCACAAATCACATCGGTTTTCCAAAGAATCGGAAATGTGCCTAAATTGTGACTTACGAGGTTTTGTCCCGACGCCAGCGAGAAATATTACGGATGACGATCTCTGTCGATTCACAAGATACCACTCATGCTGTAAAATCTATTTTGAAATAAATGTGTACATTTTTTAACATTGTCCTTTTCAATAAGGATAGACAAGCATAGGTATCGCTATTGGGCGTTACCGGCCTTATTTTAAGGTATCGGGTACTCGTACTCAGTCAATCATCATCTGCGTCAGAATGTTTTGTAAAAAGGGTGTCGGGCGATTCTTTTTTTTTTTTTTATCGTACTTAATCACATGACTTCAATAGTTAACTCACGATTAATCACAAATTTTATATCTGTTCTAAATGTAAAATAAAATATTTTTTTCCCTAAGTTTTCATACTCTTGTTTACATAAAAGTGGAAAAAAAAATTACACTAATAGAAATATGGCTGCATCTTTTAGTCATTGATAGTCATTCCATAATTCATAAAATTGAGTTAAAATTAAAAAGATGTACTGCACTGTAAAAAAAGAGTGTGATATTGATTTGTGTTGTGGTCACTTCTCTGCCACTAGATGGCATAATTGCATTTGTCAGACATTGGTGACAACTCAGTGCATTTTTTTTTCATATTAAGAACTCATCTCATCTTTAACATGAAGTAACTTGTGAAATTTTGCATATTTTTCAAATTTTAAAATACAACTTGACCCCAGTCTCCACAAATATATGCATTATTATTATGACATTTTGACGCGGATGTGTCTGCTGCGTTGCGACTGGAATTCTCCCAAGTAATCGTGCGTTACACAAATGAGTGGCGTTAAAGGAACATTAAATGAATTCAAAATTAACACACCAATTTTGAAACCCCTAATGTTGTTATTATGATGAATGAAATTGCATATTAAAAGTGCCAGCGGTTTCATTACTCAACATCAGAGAGTATTCAAGGAGTGGATACTCGTACTTTTGAATCCCCTTTTGCTTTCTGTGCAATATTTTAACGCGCACGTCATTTTGATTGTGTGCAGTCGACTTGCAAAATGAGCCGATTTGAGTCAGTTGGACTAAAAGAGGCCACCGCATTTGCCAATAACTTCGAAATGGAATCACTTGTGTTAATGGCCTGTTGAGTATAAACAGGACTGAATAATGAACAGGTGAATCGGAGAAAGCAATTGCTTCAAACCAAAATGGCTGACGGGCTTGTGGGTCTACTCGAGATATACGCCTACGAAATTTCAATTTAGGGCTTGAATTGACCAAATGCGTCCCAAAAAAAAAGACTAACGAGCCTATTTTGAGAATCACATCAAACCAGAATGTCCAATTGAGTTTACCACTCAAGTTTTTATCCAAAGTTTGGTCAGCAAGATTGAGTTGAAGATTGGATTTGGGCGAGCTGAATTGTTTTGAATAGTGTTGTTCCGATAATGTTAAAAATAAATAATAAATAAATAATAATAAATAAAAAGGTTTATTATTTCTATTCTATTTCACTAGGTTATTTATGTATATTTTTTATACAAATAAAAACAATTAAAAAAAAACGTGAGCTGCAAACATACCGCAAACTATGATTCCAAATTCATATGATTTAAAACACGGCTAAGGGTTCGTTCAAGGCCGCAAACCGGTGCTGAAACGGGAACAAAATTCTGGCGGACGTTTAGAGAACGTTTAGCGAACGTTGCAGAATTCAATGAAGTTACTTGTGTTGTCAACAGTAACACATTCAAGTCCAATTCAAGGTTTGCCCCAAAATATCTTTCCAATAGCCTTTTTTTTTTTTTTTTGACCATTTATGACTCAAACATTTTCTAATTAGTCGATGAACACCTTCTCCTGCAAGCCTTTGGCCGATAGTTTTCAGACTGGATTCAGGTTTGAATTTCCCGCTCTGACGGTGCAATTTCATTTTCGGCCACAGGTGGCAGTATAGCGATTGAAAATGACATTTTCTGCATTCGGCAGCTTTAACCGGCTGACGATTGCAACATGTCCTATATTGACACCCTTTTTAATCATATCGTTTAAAAATGTCAAAGTTATGACTTCTTTTGTTTGTCCACAAGCACAGCTGGGGGACGAAAGCCGTCAATCTCGCAGTTGACGATGGCGCAGCAACTCCAGCTCGCAGGCGGCGGTCGGCTTGTCGTGTGCTGCGAAAAAGAGAGAAACAAAAGACGTGGCGTCTCTCCAGGCATAATAATAAAACTTTGCGGGTTCATTAGTGCCCACTCAGCTGGAGAGAAAAAAAAAGCAGCCCGAGCGCAAACGTGTAAAGCAAATTGCAGCAGGGAGGGCTTAAGAGGTGGATTTTAACGAGGCGCAAATTATTTCTTTTTGATTACTGCAGAAATAAAACACGAGTCGCGAGAAGCTCAAGCGTGTTTATTACTTTACACTTCTTTTGTCTTGCTTACATGCTTGCAAGATAGAAAGAAAAAAAAAAACATTTCAGAAACATACAAATTCAGGTTGGATCAAGTCATGCAAAATCTTGACGGGAATAAATCCAGTCATCCAAAATGTCGGATCCACACAAGACACAGTCAAGTTTTAGTTTTCTTTTTTCTTTTTTTATCTTTTCTGGGCTGCTATCATTAATTCATCTGATAAGACCGGCAGACGCTGCTTTGCTCAAATGAAGGCTTTTCTCTTCTTCTAAAGTATTTTACATTCAATACAGAAAGGGTCACGGCAGGGTCAGGGATGGAAAGCCAGGGTTCGGCAAAGAAAGGGTTCCGGCAAACAGTCGGGTTTCAGAAACGGGGTAACCGAGCCGGGGTTTGAATGTCAAGCTTTAGGATTTGAGGCCGGTTAAGGCTTTCAAGATGGAGTATGGCTTTCAAATAATAAATTAAGTATGGCATCAAGCCAGGCTTCGGGTTCCGAGGCGAGGCTGCAAGTTGTGCAAACTGCTAATTATTCAACGGGAAAAAGGAAGAATCAAACTTGTTTTTTTTCCCCTCCTGGTGAAAGCGACGGCCGGCAAAATATCGATCGCCTTTCACATCATTTTTCCTGATGGTTGAGTTTGTAATGTATTTTGTTGACATTGTTGATTGCGATTGGACTCGTGTTAAAAAGAAATCAAATACAATCGAAAAGTCCAGGACAGGAAAAAAGTGTAACTGCGCGTGTGAGATTTATGACTGTTGGCTGAAGTGCGGCGAGCCGAACGGATGTAAACACAAAAAAAAGGTCAATACTTCTCCTTTCCCTTAATGGCTTTGCGGATATCACGGCAATTCGTCATTTCAAATCTGCACGGCAACAAATTGGACTGACCTTCGCATAAAGACGCTCGCGCGCGCAAACACGCGTTGCCAATTAGCGACCGACGCGGAGGCTTGGCAGCAGTCAATCAATAAAATAACGAAGCAGGATCGCAAATGATTTCTGCCGACGCGACGTCTGTTCCTGATGCTTTTTCCATCACATTCGATTGCGGTACGCCGGCCTCACCGACACGGATCTTTATTAACAGGCGGCGTCGCATGGATTGGACTCTTTCAAGCGGAAACGCGAAGAAGGTTTCATCGGCGACGTGACGTCACGCGCGCGCGGAGCTGTCCCGTCACCGCTGCAAAATGGCGGCAGGCAGCAATTTACAGCAATTTTGGCTTTTCTGCTTCTCGCGTTAATGGCACCTTCGTGAGTCGTGACTATTAAGTGTTGGATTATTAACATTGTTTTTCAGTTTCAATTTATATTTTAACCGTTTTGGATATTAGTCATAAAGATGTAAATATAAGACAACAGTTAATTCATATGTTAAGTCAATCTCTAGTCCTTTGTTTGTTTGCCTGGGAAAGAGAAGGGTGACAGGTTTCTTTTCTAAGGGGGGGGTATAGTTTGTAGCAGTCTGTGTCCGGTCGAAGAGAGTCCAAGGACAGGCTGATTTACGAATTGTTCAAGTCTAATCTGATTTGTACTCATGGGAATTTGCTTATGGGAGGGGAGAGGAAACTTTTCGTATTCACTGAGTTTTAATAAATAACTGCGTGCGAGAGGAGGAGGGACACACAATCTGAACGGAGCACGGCTTGAGTGTCTTCATTTTGTGTGATCAGAGGCTTCTGAATAATTATAATACCTTTGCAAAGGGACTTCTTCACCAGAATCTCACCATTCAGTTCATTGAACACGCAAAGAGTACAATAATAAATTGTATACTCTATCAATAGCCATCATGTCGAGTTTATATGTTGCATTTGTTGGAAAGACAATCTCGCCAAGCATTATCACGCATACAGTCCCCTCCCAAAATGACGGGCAACGCGCCACGGAGGAGGCGGGACTTCCGAGTTTCCAGCCATGAACTTGCGAGTGTTTGCTTTCTGTCTTCGTTGTTCGAAGCATTCGGGATCGCCGAGACGCCCTGACGAGCGGGGGCGCGAGTGTTGGAACGCCGTGAACGGCGCTGAGGTGCGAAACCCGGACGTCCGCGAATTCAATTGCTTTGTTTTTCTTGTATTTTGAAGACAATTTCAGGTTGAAATGCTGCATTCATATGAGACAGAATTTTCCGAATCTCAGCATTGATTTCATTATTTTTACTTCGACGTATGTTAATCAAGGATAGAGAACATATTATGTTTTGACCCCGCCCACTTTTGAGTCGGCGGGCAAAAGCATTGGAACAGGGATGATTTACATGAATTGAAAAGTGAATAACATTTACGCTCTACGTTCGTTTTACCACCATTTTAATTAATAGTATTTTTTTTTAATTGCTCTTTGTTAGGTCGCAGGAATACACATTTTATATTGAAGACGGAGGATCAGGGTTCGGTTAGGGTTTTCAGTACGTTTCTGGGTTAAGATATCAAAAGATGAGTTTGGGTTAAAATTTCCATTTACGGTTCGAGCCGGGGTTCGTGTTACTAATTAAGATTTCAAGTGTGGGTAAAGGTTTTCAAAATTGGGCTTTAAGTCTAGCCAAATGAGGGTTTTAAGTAAGTTTGCGGGTTCAAAGCCAAGCTCGGGTTTTGTCATTTGTTTCTGGGTTCATGTCTGAAAAGAAAGGTTAGGGGTTCAAAGTGGGGATTGAAGACGTGTTGGGGTTTCAAAGTACAGATTTAGATGTTGAATTTCAAAACAAATTTGGGTTTGTTTAGGGATTGAAATGACGCTCAAGTTTGCCTTTCGGACCCATGTTTCTTCGTCCCTTTTTAAACGTCCGTGTTCCCGTCCACCATGATTGCGTTTGTGCCGTCTTCAATTCAGATGATGTTATCAGATTTCCCCTCCACCATCTCGTGTTGTCATCTTGTCATCTTTGCCGCCGCGTGCGCTTCATTTGCTCCGAGCTGCGCTGCCGATCCAGTCAAGATAAACAAGCATTTATTTATTTATTTATTTTCCGATTTTTGTTCTTTCCCTCCTGAGCGAGATTCGTAAAGGCGGGGGACGACGAACGGAGGGCATGAAGAACGGAGGGCTGCTGCGCACATCTTCGGCGGGACGGACGGCGCTTTGAAACGCATCCTTTGCTGATTATCGGCACGCGTCGCTGCACTCGCGGACGATGCGTGCGCCATCGGGGACCGAACGGCCGGAGAGGAATGTGAACTTCGTATTCAGCGATCGGATCACCAGTTAACACGAGTACTGGTTCAGGTTTCTGAGAAGGACATAATGTGCTTCACAATAATGGCCTGCCCCAAGTGGAGGAGTTCAAGTATCTTGGGGTCTTGTTCACGAGTGAGGGTAGGTTCGAGCGGGAGAGCCACGTTGAGAGGAACCAGTTGAGGTGGCTGGGGCATCTGGTTCGGATGCCTCCTGGGCGCCTCCCTGGGGAGGTGTTCCGGGCATGTCCTACCGGCAGGAGGCCCCGGGGACGACCCAGGACACGCTGGAGAGACTACGTCTCACGGCTGGCCTGGGAACGCCTTGGGATCCCATCGGAGGAGCTGGCTGAAGTGGCTGGGGAGAGGGAAGTCTGGGCTTCCCTGCTAAAGCTGCTGCCGCCCGCGACCCGACCCCGGATAAGCGGAATTGAAGACGGAACGGAACGGAACAATAATGGCCATGATGCTACGTGGTGAAGATGCTAACATGCTAACCAACGGACGACCATATCAAGAAATGCATTGAAATGTTTCACTGAAATGATGAAATGACACTTTTCAAAAATAAATATGCATTTTGGACACGTTAGAGCAAGTGTCGGCCACCAACAAAATTTCGCTCGCATTACATTGTAGTCATTCATCTTTCAATTTATTTCACGAGCATTCAGCATTCCCACACAATTCCTGTTGAAAATGCACCAAATTCTCAGGTTCCCCGAGCAGCTTCCATCAAGTGTGGTCGTCGTCGGCTAAAGAAAAAGCAAAAACTCTCCCAATGCTGGCTTCACTTGAGGTCTCGTTTTCCAATCCTATTTTTTTTTCGCCGACATGAAGCACGACTTGAGTGTCGTTCTGCTTTCGATGGACTCCACGGCGGCTCCCAACCCGTTTTACTTGTTAATAATCTTGAGACGCTTGCACCCAAGCGATCTTTTTCTCCTTCGCAGATCACGATCACGGCCGCCGAGCTCCTCCAGCGTCACCCCAAGGCCACTTGTTTTGCATAAAAGCCGCCCCAAATGAGGCCAGGGCTGAACTGAAGTAAGATTTCATTTTTAACGCTCCACTTAGCACAATCTCAATGCTGTCTTTTTTTTTCTTCTTTTTTTTTTTTACCGCAACTTTCTTTCTAAATGCTCTTCTCTTCTTGTTGTCTTTCAGGGTCATTATTTGAGCCGATTCCCCAAATGTGCGGGCGTGTTGAAGGTCCCAAAGTCAGCTTTGGAGTGTGCTCCGAAAATCGTCAGGATGATTGAAGCCTCCTGCCATGTTGTTGTTGGTGCCCCCCCCCCTTCCTCCCCCCTCCCTCGCAGGCACAAGGTGACATCTTTACACCTCCCCCGAGGCATGCAAATTACAGGCACACTCCGTCGCTAAATCAAGAGGTGCGGCGCGGTGTCATTTGAAAGGCGGCGAACGACGTCGTTCTCAAGTTGTGCTCACCTTGTCTGCTGTTATCCATTTTGACGACATTAACAACCGCTCAAAGCTTTTCATACGAGAGAGAGAGAGAGAGAGAGAGAGAGAGAGAGAGAGAGAGAGAGAGAGAGAGAGAGAGAGAGAGAGAGAGAGAGAGAGAGAGAGAGAGAGAGAGAGACTAGTGTCACATCACGACGTCGATGCTAACTTCCTGTTAGCCGCTAGGCTACCCTATGTTTTAAAAACAAAAGCATAGTTTTGTATTTAAATACACAGTGGATGTAATTCATATCGTCGTGTGTTTAGTTTTACGGTTTGCTCCAACTGGGGCGTCATTAAGCAACTTTAAAGGAACGACAGAATCATCCGAATTACATAATTACAAGTTGTTCCATCCTGGTGTTGATAGGAAGAGAAAAGACGGGAGTCTTATTGCATAATTTAGTTGCAAGATTTCTTCCTCTTGGGGCTCGCATGTGGGGGCGCACCTGCTGCCCCGTCACTCGTCATCGCTGCTGTCACGTGCGTGTGCGTGTGCGCGTGCGTGTGTGCGCGCGCGCGCAGTTGACGGAGCAATTTGGCAGAAACCCGGATGGAGCTCGTGGGCACGCCATCGTCTTAAATCAGCTCGGTGTTCGCTCTCATTGCCAAAACTCGTGTTGGCTTGTTGAGAGGAGTCACCAGAAACAGTATTTTATTTAAAAAAAATAATAATTAAAAAGCCTCTCCACACTTGTTTTTATTTATTTAAAAAAACAACAACAAGAAAAACTAATCATCGTCCTTTTCTTTCTTGCAATCTTAAAATCTTCCTGTCAATTTGATCTTTTTTAAATCCAAGATGATTCACTTTTCGAGGTGTTGGTCCTGTGGCGCCATCTGCTGGCTTAATTAATATATTTTTGCTTTTGGTGGGTGGCCTCTGGCACATTTTTTTATGTCTCAGTTGTGGTTGTGTCAAAGCATTTCAGAAGTGTATGAGAAAAAAAAGAAAGAAGATGCAGTCGTGTGTGCTGTTGCCGTAAAATGTCATGTAATGATTATTAAAAAAAAAAGAAAAAGATTCAAAAGAGTGTGATGAATTTCAGACAGCTGACATCATCTTTGTATTGCATAATTCATGGTCTTTTTTGTTGTTGTTGCTCTGATTAAGTACAGTGAAGCTTTATTTGTAATTCGATGCGCAACAATTAATCTACAACTCATCGATTGTGAAAACAAAAAAAATCTATTCATATTTTTGATAAACAATGAATCATTTAGAGACCTTGTTACGCTTAAATCTTCGGAATTTCAGCCTCTCAACAGTAAATATTCTTCCGATTGAAAGCGGTCTGATCGCTAGTTTGCAATTGTTATGCTTCGCACTTGTAATAATAATTAGGAAAATATAATAATAGCTTAACAGAAGTCTGTGCAAAATAAACACATGAAAAATAAATGATGGGGAACAAAATGTATCATTTGACATATCTGGAAAAGAGAGCCACGACGTGACATGTATCTTTGTTTTTTTTCAAAATAAGACATTTGCAAATGTTTCCTTTTACTTTGGAAAACAGTAATCAACATTTGTTTGCATTTTTTGAAACTGAATCTTCATTTATGACAATTGACATGATGTCATGTTTTTAAATAAAGGGAAAAAAAATACAATTCATCCAAAATAACGATGTCATATATTTCATTTGCAGAGTTGTTGTTCGACTTTGATGTGCATTAAATTTTAATGTAAGCATTACTGACGTTGCTTTTTAATATTTTATTTGTCATTTTCTTGTTTTTTGGGGGGAAACTCGTGGCCTGCGGTACGATCGCTTGAGTCGTTCGCTCGAGGCAGCAGCAGCAGCAGCACCTCCTCCACATTTTGTCCATTATTCAGGAGAACCCGATACGATGGGCTGGCGAGCGAGCCAGTGGGCGGAACCAGAACGCCACAAACGGGACCAATGGAGACCCAAAGTGGAGCAGAAAGACGACCTTCCTTGCTGGGGGCTCGCCAAGCCTGAAAACGCATTCGGATGTCAACACTGGCTGCATCTGGAGGTAATTTTTTTTTTCTTCATTTTCTTTTTCTTCATTTTCTTTTTCTTCATTTTCTTCTTCTTCATTTTCTTCTTCTTTATTTTCTTCTTCTTTATTTTCTTCTTCTTTATTTTCTTTTTTTTAATTTTCTTCTTTATTTTCTTCTTCTTTATCTTCTTCTTTATTTTCTTCTTTTTTATTTTTCTTCTTCTTTATTTTTCTTCTTCTTTATCTTCTTCTTTATTTTCTTCTTCTTTAACTTCTTCTTCTTTATCTTTTTCTTCTTCTTTGTGTCATGTTGCTTGCTTGCCTCCCGTTTTGTCGTCGGGCAAAAAGGTCAAGTGCACTTTATTGTGGCGGCAATTTGATATCACGGCGTTGCCCAGGAATATTTTCAAATATACAAAATTAGTAAGAATATTGTGACGATTTGATATTTCCTGAGAATAGTCTCAAAGTACAGCATGTGAACGAGTGCAATGCTATTTTTCAAATGATTGCCATTTATTTTTTTGCAAGCACAATTAACAGCCTGGAAGTCACAAATAACATCGCTACTCCTGGATTATTAGAAATAAAAATAATAATAATAATATAATAATAATAATAATGAGTGATATTTATAATGATATGTCCGACTTTTTATATTCTTGAATATTGCTATTGCTCTCTTACCAAAAAGTCCCTATTGTGAAAATGTGCTATTATTGCATTATTTGTTTGTTTGCTGACTTGTTTTATTCTCTCTATATTTGCATTATTATTCTTTTACATCGTATGCTATTCTCAACGAGTTTGACTCAAACGCCGTCGTTGGTTACCGTGGCAACAGTGATAACAACAAACTGTATCGCTTTCCTTCCTCCTTGCCAAGGTCAACTGTTACTTCCTTGTTCGTCTTTTCCGTAGTGCGAACTAAAGCTGCCGGAATATTAGTCGTTCTTCACAGAGGATAAAGAATGCATGCTTGGGCATTTTCGGCCCCTGTTGATGTCGGTGGTGTTTTCAAGTGACATGAGTTGAGCGCCTCTGTTGCAATATTTTTGCGCTGACGAACATCTCCCCCCCGCGCGCGCACGCACGCACACACATTTGTGCACTTGTTGTGTAGTCCACACACTCAGGAGTCAAACTAACATGAGGAGGCCTGATGTCTATCAATTATTCATCATGTGCAAATCCAAAAGCGTCTCGCCATGGAAACGGCGTCGGTTTGACTTCCCCCCGAATAACCTGCTGGTCTCACTCTGGAGTCCCCCCCCCCCAACCCACCCCCGCTGGGAATTTGGAGATGTGGGATGAACTGCTAATATATTGAGGAGCTTGCTTTGAATAGAAAGTACAAAAAGCACGCGTATCGCTTTTCAAATGGAAAAATTAACTCTCAGGTGTGAGACTGTGATGTTGTCAGTGGTTTGTAAAAGAAGAAGAAGATTTTGATTTTTTTGATTTTGAAAAAATACATTTATTTGCCGCTCTTATTTACATTATTTTCCTAACATACAGCTCGGCAAGAGCAATTAAATAAATAGATAAAAAAATACAAAAGCTTTTACATCAAAACATCACTAAAACATAGCGCCTGTTCATTCACGTCGCACAGTGCCCCGTTAACAGTCCACATGTCACAAAACCTATCCAAATCTCCTGCTCTCTTGTAAAAACTAAAATCAATAAAGAGTCTGGACTTTATCAACTTTTTACACAGAACCGTGGGATCAACTTCTGCCCCATCTTCAACTTTCCTTTTTCGTGACAACCACACACCCATCTTAGCCTGGCTCAAAACAAAGTTTAAAACCCGGCTTTCCTTCTTGATCTGACCCTTATGGTTAAAACCATAAATAAAAGAGTGCTTGTGAAAAACTACTTTACATTGATTAAAAACCCTATCAACTAAATCAAAAACAGATTGCAAACGCTCGCACTGATAGAAACAGTGAAATACTGTTTCCCTGTGTCCACAGAAGGGGCAGGTGTCCGCAACAGCTGGATTTATCGCGGATATATAGGAGTTCACGGCCACGATGCCGTGGAGGATCCGCCACTGAACATCGCCGTGTTTCTTGACCACTGGGGCCTTGTATAAGGTGCCCCAAGCTGGCTTCAGTTTATCATCTATAACTCTCCTCCATGGAGTGTCCAAGCGTCCGTTAAGTTTGTTTTTGTGTAAGGTCTTGACCATTGTTCGGTAAAAGTGTTTTCCGGACGCGGTTCCCAACGGAACTGCTGGAATGTTCTCCAGCAGGGGACCGCCACAGTCACCCAATTCTGGGAGCAGGCCGATGTGGGGGAAGCCGTCCTCCGGGTTTGGAGTTAGGGAACCACTGCCATACAGACTGAGGAGAGAGCGCTCATGTCCAGCCAGTCTTCTTTTCCAGTGGTTCAGCAGCTGGTTGACGACCCTCAAGGAATGTAGCCCCAGAATGGAGGCCAGCGGAGCGGGGTCTTCGAGACTGGGACCGGTCAGCTCCACCACTCTGCCAAGCGTTGCGACCCCTGCAGCTTGAAGGGTTTTGGACAGAGTCGCTCCCCCCCAGCTAGGGTAGTCCAGCAGGGTTCCCTGCAGGACAGGTTCTTGCATGAGCCAGTACAGTGAGTCAGCCTGCTCCGCCCGCTGTTTTTTCAGGAAGTTCCAGACTTTGAAAGCACTCTGATAAAAACAAGGCAGAGAAACTGTGCTCATGCGAGACAAGTCCATTAAAAACAAACTAAAATCCAGCCCATATAAACCCAAACGCTGCAGGATGCATCGGGCTAATGGTCTCCACAGAACATCCTTGGGGCCAGTCAGGAGCCTTTGTATAAACTGGAGTCTAAAAGCAGCGCCCCTGCTGGCCAAATGCACCAAGCCCTGCCCCCCCTCTTCTTTAGGGAGGAAAAGGACGCTCTGTGGAACCCAGTGCCTCCTGCCCCCCCAAAAGAAATCAATTAAAATGCGCTGCAACTCTTCCAGGAGAGAGGCTGGAGGGTCCAAGACCATTAGTTTGTGCCATAAGGAAGACGAAACTAAGTTGTTGACGATGAGGGTTCTGCCCCTATAAGACATTTTTGGCAGCAACCACTTCCACCGTTTTAACCTTCCCCTTACCGTCTCCAACACATTTTCCCAGTTTTTCTTTTTGTAGGTCTCATCCCCCAAAAAAATGCCCAGATATTTAAAACCCCCACTTTTCCATTCCAGTTCGCCCGGCAATTTGAGCTTGTCCTTCAGCCCCTCTCCCACCATGAGAGCCTCGCTCTTCCCCCAGTTCACTCGCGAAGATGAAATAAAACCAAACTCTTTCACAACTTTTCTTAACGTATCAATGTCCTCTTGCGACTTAGTTAAAACCACTACATCGTCGGCATAGGCAGACAGTTTGAAAGACATACAACACTGGGGGATGTACACACCGTTTAAAGTTTCCCTTAACTTGTGGAGCAGAGGCTCTATGGACAGAGAATAAAGCATCCCAGAGAGAGAGCAGCCCTGCCTCACCCCTCTTCGGACGTCGAAAGGGGCACTCAGACCACCATTTATTTTAAGAACGCTCTCAATTTCACAATAAAACACCCGGATCATGGCTATAAAGTCAGGGCTGAAACCAAAGGCACCCATGGTTTGCCACAGGTACTGGTGTTCAACCCTGTCAAAAGCCTTTTCCTGGTCTATGGAAATGAGACCAGTCCCAATAGCCAAGGAATTGCAGAGTTCCAAATAGTCCCGAATTAGATTGACATTGTCGCTAATGAGCCTGCCCGGCACGCAATAGGTCTGATCAGGGTGGATGATGGACGACATCACCCCTCGCAGCCTAAGGGCCAGCGCTTTGGACAAGATCTTGTAATCAGAGCACAGCAAGGACACAGGCCTCCAGTTCTTAATGTCCTGCAGGTCTCCCTTCTTTGGTAGCAGGGTGATGATGGCCCTCCTGCAGCTCAACGGGAGTTTCCCATTTTTGATGCTGTCATTCATCACGGCAAGCAAGTCTGGTCCGACAATCGGCCAGAAGGACTTGTAAAAATCCACCGAAAGGCCGTCAATGCCAGGAGCCTTGCCACACTGCAGGCTCCCCAGGGCAGCTTCCAGCTCCTCGAGCTTCACCGGTGCCGCCAACTGGGGGGTTTGCTCCTGGCTCACCTGAGGGAGACCGCTTAAAAATGTACTGTGTGTCTCTGAATTACTTGACCACTCATTCCTATAAAGGTCTCTGTAGAAACCGGCAGCATATTTCCTAATCCCAGAAGAATCTGAGACTTCAGAACGGCTACCCGTGCGTAAGCAATGAATGATCTTCCTTTGTCCATTTTTCTTCTCAAGCCCAAAGAAAAACTGAGAGGGGGCATCCATCTGCGAGATGTTCATAAAACGCGACCTGACCAGCGCCCCCTGTGCAGACACCCCGAGCAGGCTGGCCAGCGCCGACTGTTTGGACTTGAGGGAGTCTAAAAGCCCTCTATTTCCAGTAGATGCAGCTAAAGACTGTAACTCCTCTACCTGTCTCTCCAGACCCCTTACAGTCCGGGTTAACTCACCCGTGGCAAAGCGAGTGAAATTCTGGCACAGTTGTCTGGTCTGAATTTTTCCGTAATCCCACCATTGCTGGATGGTGGGAAAATTGGGTCTGCTCTCTCTGTGGGATAACCAAAAAAACTTAAAAGCTGTTTTAAAAGCCTGATTATTCAAAAGAGCTGTGTTAAAATGCCAATAGGCGCTACGTAAGCGAATGTTCTGAATAAAAACGGAACAAGACACAAGAAAATGATCGCTAAAACCAACAGGCCGAATCGAGCACCTTTTAAAAATATTTAAAAGGTGACTAAAACAGTAAAAGCGATCAAGTCTGGCGAGGGATAAATAATTCTCATAGCTATGGCTCCATGTGTACTGTCGTGTGTCATGATGAAAAACTCTCCATAGGTCAGACAGCTCGTGGTCTTTAATGAGCTGTCTGAGTCTGTGAGACGACCCAGGGTGTGGCTCAGGATGATTCCTGTCCAGAGCGGGATTTTCAGTGCAATTAAAATCACCGCCTAAAAACACGAAATCACCACGACACGCTTTAAGAGCATCACCTAACTTATCCAAAAACGTGATCCTCTCCACCCCTCTGGTTGGAGCATAGGCGTTTAAAAATACTAACTTAACATTTTCATAGAAAGCTATAACTTTTAGTAAAAAACCTGGAATAATTTCTTCTACACTAAAAGAAGCCGGCAAAAAATTCTGAGCTAATAAAATACCAACTCCACCACTGGCACTGGAACCATGGCTCAGAATTACCTCCCCCTTAAAATCTATTTTCCATTCACAGACATTGTTGTCAGTGCTGTGCGTTTCTTGAAGAAACAACACATTCAGTCCATTCAATTCCATCATCTTAAAAAGAGCAGCTCTTTTGAAATCAGCCCGGGCACCATTCACGTTCAGAGTTCCCATATTAAAATCACACATTAATGGGAAAATAAATAGCGACCCATTAGGACAACACAGCAATGACAAAAAAAACAATAAAAGGAGATTAATCTCCAATTTCATCAATGTGCAATTCATCTTTGGCTTTCGCTATGCTCTTTCTGAGCCGATAAATTTCTTGGTCGGTGAGCACTTCCCCAAGCCTTCGTGAAAGAGGCTTTGCGGACTTAATAAAAAGCTTGAGATCGGGAAAATGCTCGGATACGGCGGTTTGCCGTACCCCTTTTGTATCTTCAAGAAACCTCTTAATCATTTCGACAGAGTAGGGTACATCGTTGTCATCCTGTGTAAAATCACATTCACTTTCAGTCGTTTTTCTATTTTTAACAATACCTTTCACAAGAACATTAAGTTTTCTCTTTTGCGACACTTTCAGTGTGTCATCATCAGACATTGCCTCATCGCCCACATCAGCCATGTTTTCATTCACAAAAACATTTTCACACGGTCGTAGAATGACGGCGTTTGCTCCCCTTTTTTCTTTTATCGATTCCTGTAATACGTTATCGGTTTGTGGCAGTGGCGGCCCACCGCCGGCTCCTGTCGACCCCTCCGCGGCCCCGCCCACCACCGGCACCGTATCAACCGAATCCGCCAACCCCGCCGTCACCGGGGCGACCGGAGCCGACGGACCGGCCAACACCGGAGCCGACGGACCGGCCAACACCGGAGCCGACGGACCGGCCAACACCGGAGCTTCCGGCGCCGCCGAATCCACCGGCTCCGTGGGCTGCGGCGCCCCTTCGGCCACCGCCGCATCCCCGGGTGGGGGGGCGCTCCCGCCCGAGGCAGGAGCGGACGCCCTCCGCTCCGGACAGGAGCGAACTAGGTGCCCCTCCGCACCGCACCCAAAACACTTCATGTGTTCAGTAGAAACAAACACCATATACGGAAAATTATCAACTTTAAAAGTGCATGTCAGGTTCAGCTCGCCCGTCGTGTCTTTAAGCACCATGTGCACCTGTCGCCGGTGACACACAACATGCTTAAGCTGCGGTGACTTGCAGCCCAAAGACACCATTTTTATCGGTGAAACGAGTTGACCAAATCTCGACAGTTCTTTAGCGAGCACCTCGTTTTTAATAAACGGCGGAGCATTCGAGATTGTTACCTTTCTTGCAGGGCTCACGAGGGGGAGAACGGGAGTGAAGGTGTCGCCAATCACAACACCGCTCTCAACCACCTGTCCCACCTTGTTAGTGTCATCAAGGAAGATAACGATCGCTCCATTCATTCGGGACGCAGATTTAATACTATTGTATCCCACCACCTTCCCCACGGCCATTCCTGCCTCCTCCACCGAGCAGCCCACTGCCGGCAACAGCTTAACTGCGTGCCGGCGAGTGAGACGCTCAAACTCGGCAGCGGGCGTTTCCGCCACCGGCATGTTGCCTACCGGCGACGCCGGTCCACCACCGAAAACCCCCCACCAACACTAACCACTAAGTTTTACAAAAAATAACTACAAGATAAAGAAAAAAACTATTACACATACTATCAAAAAAAGATGAAAAAAGTACTAGAAAAAGCACCAAAAATCGCTCAAACTTCCGCACTTCTCCCTCTCTCTATCCCTCCCACTCCTCACAGAAGAAGAAGAAGAAGAAGAAATATGTTAATTTGACTCATATGTGCCCATTGATAGCAAAATCGAAGAAGCTGCAAATGTTTGGAGTCAATGCTTAACTTAACTTTGGGAAGAAAAAAACACAAGAAATAATCCTTCATGATTAAAAAAATAAATAAATCCAACCTACTTTTGGCATTGTTGCCATACATGCATTGACCACTAGAGGGGGCACTGTTACTGTCAATTTTCTGCACATTTCTTTTTTCACATAAGGTAGCTTCTGTCCTGTGAAGAAAAATATGAATAAATGCACAACACTTCAGCTAAATCCGTTTTAAGATATTTTATGGTTAAATTGATGAGTTCTTAAAGCCAACATCCAGTTTGATTTCTGATGTAATTGACCTGATAAAAAGTTTGACCATCGATATTCTATATGTCATGTCAAATAGTTAATATTTTATTTGAATAAGAATGTCATTTTAGTTTTACTCTTATTTGAGTGACATGCTTGTAAATCCGTGCTCATGTTATGTAACGTTCAAATGTAAAAAAAAAATGTGAGTGAGTGAGAACTTAACGAGGGTTTCCGCGGGTCATTAGAAGAAAAAAAGCATTAAAGGTTATGAAATGGATTTTGCTCAAATGAAAACCCGAGATGGCATTAAAAAAGCATTAAATAGCATGTCCGGAGGCATTACAAATTGAGATCATCAAACTTTCAGGCCGTACTTCAGAGAGATAAATATAGAATTGAGAAACTGTACAGAATAATAACTGCTATTTTCAACATTCCAGCATACAATTTAGCCAAAGGAAAAACATTCCAACAAAATCATACCCCAAAAAATTTACTTTTCATTTGAATGTAAACTCGTCTTTACTCATTCACTCCCAGCCACCCCCCGAAGCAACCCCCTTCGCTCCCAGCTGGTTTACTTTATTTTGACTGATTTTGCAAGGCCCACAGAATATTCTGTTCTATTGCTATAAAAACACGAAACCTACCAAAGCAAAGATTAGAGTATATTTCTATCCATTTCAGTTTTACAGCAATTAGCATGAGAATATCGCTAAGTTTCATCATTATTCACAAATCTGTTGAAAACAGTGGGGGAAAGAGCTTCTTTTTTTTTTGCAACATGGCCCTGGTTGATTTCTTATAATCTGCTGCCACCTGCTGGCCGTTGTTGTAATAACCACCATTGCTTAAAGTGACTTCTTCAGTTCAGAGGCTGCATGAAATGCTTTATCCCAAAAAAAAAAATTAAACGTATAAATGCGTCTTTGGGGGATGGTTATTTTTAAAATAAACCATATTTATACGTTTTTGGGAGCAAATGAGTTTCAATGGAAAAGACAGTACGGGTTATTTGATATTTTGTGCATTTTTTTCCCCGTTTAAATACGCTTTCACAAACTCAGTAACAACGAAAGAACCACGAAAGCCCAAAATGTTGATTGGCGGAAAGTTTTTGTGTACGTGATGAATTGCGGGAATTGCGTCACGTGACAAGACGAATGCGTGACTTCATTCCCGTGTGACAATTCCTTCACAAGAAGCCAAAACACATTTGGAGAGAAGGAGCACTTGTTCCATGTTGTCACTGTGAAAACAGAAATACGCCTTCACGCGCACATTGGGACACGCGCACGCACACGCACGCGCGCACAGAAGAGTGGCCGTTTGTATTGCCGAATGGTGACGTAGGTCAGAAGAGGGAGAAAGTGGGTCGATGCCGGCAGAAGGTGTTGAGCGGCCTCCACCGAGTTGACCAAAAGCGAAAGCGTTTGACTTCTTCTTTAATTTCTTTATTTTGAGTTGACGCTCCAAACGTCATCCACTTGCTTTTTGACTTTTTGATTTCTACTTCAGTTTTGGCCCATTTCATTCATACGTTTTTTTTATTCAACCCCGCCTTCAATTTTCCTTATTTTTATCCACACATCAATTTTCTCGACTTTTATTTGTAGTCGTTCTTTTTCTTTCCTTTGATTTATTTATTTATTTTTAACTTGCGTAGCGCACTCAAAAGTGCTTAAACTCATCATTTGTACATCTAGTATAAATAATTAATACAATCATATTGATATTAATGTATATATTATAATACTTGGGGGGGGGGGGGGTTTGGTTCACTTGGTTTGCTTGCGTAGTCATTTTATTTATTATATTTATATTTTCGTTGAAATGATATCCATTTTGTTATGACGTAGGCCATCTGCCATCTTTATTTTGGTGTCTTGTGTTTGGCATCTTGTTGGCTATTAAAACGCGTCTTCGGCGGGGGGTGTGCACGATTCCACCAGTCAAATAGCGCAAGACAAATACAGGATATGTATTCAGGAATGCCTGCTGGGCACGCGCGCACGCACGCACGCGCGCGCACGCACTAGGCGGGGATGTGTTTCTCTCCTTCTCTGTCCCGCCCTCTTTTTTCTTTTTTTTTTAAGTCATGACTTTCTTTTCTCGCCTTTTGGCCCAGAAAAGGGGAGGGGCCGTCCAAGTCATTTAAAACCTCTTTTTTTTTTTTCTTTTTTCTTCTTGTGACTGTAACGAGCTCAACTGTCCTGACAAGTGGCGCGAGGTTAGCACACATGAGCGGGCAGCGCGAGAGGGGAGGGAAGCAGAAAGAGAGACCACAACTTCAAGTGCGGGAAGAGAAGAAGAAGAAGAAGAAGAAGAAGGGAAGGAGAAGAAGAAGAAGAAGAATAAGGGAAGATCTCCTTCTCACATGGAAGAATGATGGAAGTGAGCCGGGGCTCGCCGCCTGCCAACATGAGCTCCGAGGCCGAGCCGGTGCCGGTGCCGGTGCCGGTGCCGGTGCCGCCGGTGCCGACGGGGACGGATGAGGCTGTCCCGGACGTCCCGGGTCGTGTTGCCAGCTTGGATGTTTTCCCGCCGCGGGACTTTCGAGGGAAGTTTAAAAAGATGCGGCACAAGAAGAGGCCCACCATCCTTGAAAGTAGGTCCAGTCCACATTCGTTCGGTCGTCTGGGGGTCATTCCACAATTGGAGGCAACATTTTTCTAAAAGTGAAATCACTTTTTGGTTTTGTTGACGTTTTCAGGAAAAACGGCTAATAAATCCTTATAACGTAATACATGTTTTTTTTTTTTTTTTTTTTTTACATATTTAAAGAGGAGAGCGGCAATATAAAGCTCTTGTTCTCGCTGCTCGTTGCGTTGTCACCTGCCAGCGTGCGTCGCTCGTATCTCAAGTTAGTTTGAAAGTCGAACCCCCCAAAAAATGGCTCATATCTCTCAAAAAAACAAAAAACAAATCTGGTGCACTTGTATCTCAAGGTGCCAAAGTGCTCATTTGATTGATTTCAGAGTTTACAAATGAACGCTAATGCTATCTGTGTTAGCTGCTATGCTAACTGGTCACTGCTAGCTTTATCATAAAATAAAATAATGATCAACAAATGTTCAGGTTGTCGCCCGCCTCTTACCTGCTGGGATTGGCTCCAGCTCACCTGTGACCGTGGTGAGGACTCAACTCAACTTTATTTATAAAGGCAAGACAATAAAGAAATATCCTTGCGCGGGTCCGCTCATGGTGAGAGAAAGTCGCTCGTCATTTCCGCCGAGTCACGTCACTCGCTTTTCTTTCTCTTCCACATGTTGAATTAAAAAAAACGTTTTCGTAAAAACGTGGTCACGCGTGCGCTTGGCGAAAATGTCCTCCGATTGTGGAATGACCCGTCCGGTATTTGACGAGCCAAGGTCCCAAGATGTAAAGGGGCCCCTGGGGGGGGGGGGGGGTGTAGGGGGTGGCCCAGTCATTTTTCTTCTGCTCTTCCCGGGGGGGGGGGGGGGGGGGGGCATGTTTGCATTTCTCTGGATGGCCCTCAGCGGACACAACATTAGGTACGCCTGCCTTGTCCAGCCAGATGTCAAAACATGGTCCGTTTCGACGGCCATCTTTATTTCGTCCTTCGTCTCACTTGTGACGTTTCTTCGATTCCGATGGAACGAAACACATTTCTCGGGATGGCGTAAAAGTCGCGCAAGTGCTTGTTGATGAGATGACGTCAGCGTTTGCGCTGATCTCTCTTTCGGCTAACGAACCGTTTTCATCCTCTTTGTGATTGCTGAGAGTGCCGTGTGTTAATTGCAGTCGATGTCTTTCAATAAGTGAGCCTTCCCCGCGCAGTTGACCTTTGCAAGGAAACAATCAAAACTGGCGGCGAATGCTGGGAAAATATGCTCTTTGGGGACCATCATTTTATTTCATTTTGTTTTTGCATTATTTTTGCCCAAGTGCACTTTTTAACGGCACCTTTCGTTCCATGTTGCCTTATTCAACACAAAATTGCATAAGCAGGAAAAAGCAGCCCTTCCTTAAGGCCATTCGTCTGATTTACATTACAAACATTTGAACTTCACGTGTTTCAAATGTTGTCACCCCCCCCCCCCCCCCCCCCCTTCTTAATCAAGCAACCTGTTTATAGTCATAACATGTCATTGTTTATGTACGGACTGCAAATGAGGAAACAAGAAGTGTGGCTTCCGTTTTGAGTATTATTAATTTTTATTTTTATTTTTTCTTTTTTCTTTATTTATTTATTTTTTCTTTAAAGAGCTCAGTATTGTTCATTCGGAAATGTCATCATCATTGCTCTTTTATTTATTTTTTATTTTATTTTATTTTTATTTTTTTTGTGTGTGTGTGTGTGGGTGAGTATGTGTATGTACGTGCGTGCGTGCGTGCGTGTATTTGTTAGCTCACCAGAAAACCTATTAGACCGTTTTGAGTATTATTGAAGTCTCATGGATGACATAAGTGGTCGCTGCAAGGATTTCACCGCACACACTTTATGTTGTGGGTTGTCCCGTTGGATTTGTTTTGTCAGGCGTCGTTTTTGCACACGCGCTAGCTTTATTGGATTCGCAAATTGAATGCTGAACGTGAATTGCGACACGCTTGGTCAATTGTGTTCTTCCTTTGTAGGAAACATGATGCGATTCAAATCCAACCGCTTCATCGTTTATTTTCTCCCGGAACGCCAATATTTCACAAATTCGGCTTCTGAGCAAAACTCGGAATCAAAAGAATATCAAATCAACGTTATCCATTGAAATGAATTGAAATTCCATTAATCCGTTCCAATCCCTGAAAAACGCCAACCTTTTTTGTAAATTTTCTGTTAAAAATAAATAAATAAATTGCACTCTACAGAATTGTACTGCAATAAATTTGGCTAATTGCCTGCGCAAAAACAGAAAATATGAGTACAAAAAAACAGCAATTAGCTTGCAGTACTTTGACTGCGAGCCAACGACGCAAACTGACGAAGGCTGATGAGGATGTTGCGTAGTTCTCCACTGCCATCTAGTGGCAGAAAGTCCAAAGCTCACTCGTGAGCAAGGTTATTTTAGTGAACGAAAACAAAAATTCAAAAAACTATTTGGTTCATAAAATAAAGTAACAACAAAAATCCTTTTTACATTACACTTTAAAAAATAAAAAATAAAACTAATACTGAAACTACAACTAAAACTAAACTAAAAGTAAGCATTTTTAAAAACCTTCCTACTTTTTATTTTTTATTTTTACGGCACATAAGTAAAATGAGCCAAAAGGAATAGAAAGCACATAAGTCAGCTCAACCAAAAATGATAATTAGTTCTCTAGCGCCATCTGGTGTATTAGAGTTTTTATGAATTGAAAGTAAAAAAATAAATTTAAAAAATCGACATTTAGTTGATACCCCAGTGCAGGGATAAATCGGGTCATCGCGGGAAATGCACGATAACACATCGGGTGTACAGTGCATCAAAAAAACATGAACAATTATGATTTACAGTGAGAGTCAATGGGCCAAAATTTGGACATTTTTACTCATGTGTACTATAAAAATGTGTTTCCCACATTTAATAATGGCAAAAATAATTTAGAAATTTTGGACGGTGCCATTTGGAACTTCAACATGTTTTGGACCATTGGGTTCCATTTCAGCTCACTCAGTGATTTTTTTCCATATGCTTTATATTTGATATGAATAATAATAAAAAGCAAAAATTGGACACTTTCCTTACGAGGGTTTTAAATAAAAATAATAATAAAAGTAATCAAAGAACCACACTGAATTAAAAATGAATTCATCTAAAAAGGACCTCAAAAGGAAAATTCCAAAGTTCTCCGCTGCCATCTCGTCCGAAGCTCACTCGTAAGTCAAATTTGCACAAAACATCGACCCGACGACCGGAAGTGCGTTTGACAAGCGGCGTCAGGACGTGAAGGGGTTCAAAGGGCAAGCGTCAGAGGTCACCTCAGCGCCGATAATCCTGCTGATCACTTGAATGCGCTCTTCAATCCTCCGTCCCACATCACGTCACGTCCTACTTATGCTTAGAGTTCTTCTCCATCTGGCAGATGAGAGATGCGCCGCTGTAACGCACTCATCATCATCATCATCATCATCATCATCATCATCATCATCAGCATGAGGCAGTGCACGCGGACAAACAGTAGTCATTATTAACTGCGCGCCGGCTAAGAGGATTGCTCCCCGCACCGGCGGCCTCCGCACGCGCTTATTTAAAGGCGACTCTTAAGCCCCGCCCACCGCCCGCCTCCCGCTGCACACGGCCACACGCTGAGCGGAGGCGAGCGCGGGAGCGCGAAGGAAGGAAGAGCGCGCGCCAGAGAGGACGGCAGAGGTTCCACCGTTGCCGGTTTGACGCCTCTGAGGCTGCGGGAAAGGGGTGACGGCGGCGGTGACGGCGCTGACGCTGGCCCCAGATCAGCCGTCGGCCATCATGGCCAGCCAGCAGGACTCGGGCTTCTTTGAGATCAGCATCAAATCTCTGCTCAAATCCTGGAGCGGCTGTGAGTAGCAGCTTGTGGTCTCGTTTCCGTTGAAACAGCAGGAAATTGCCTGATTTGAACTCTTCGATACCACTTTTTTTTCAGACCGATACTAGTACGCGAGTCGCTACTACTTTTGATACATACAATTCCCCCTCAAAAAACAATGAGAGATATGAAGCATTCCCACATACAGTATGTTAGTGTGATTTTTATTCTCCACACTTTTTATATAATATTTCCAACTTACACTATTCAAATTTCAATTTGCTTCAAAAATTCGCACCTCTCGGCCCCGGGTGTGTATATATATCGTCTGATTGCAAATTACTTACAGTATTGGCGCGATTTAACGTTAAATATCAACTTTTCAACGGGACCGACATTGAACTTTTTCTAAGTATCAATTTCCACGCCACCAATACCAGGTGTCCGATACTGCTCGGTGGCACAGTTGGTGAAGTGCATTGGCCAGTAACCAGCAGGTCGTCATTTCATAATTAATCGCTCAATTTACTTCATAAGCATTCAAATCTTAGCATTTAGCATTCAGCGTTCCCGCGCAATTGCTCCAAAATTTGCATTTAGTCCGGTTTAAAGAAACATCGCAATTCGGTACTTTTCCTTAAAATTGCAAACCAACCACAAGTGGTATCGGCTGCCTTCATCAAAACACCTTCAAACTTGTTTTCTTCTTCTTGACTTTACACGTCACATTTCAAACAATGAAACAATTACAAGCCTCGAGTGTATCGAAAATACTGCATGCGTTCTATCACTTAGATATGTGCCTTTAAGAGGCGGAGCCTGTTGTGAGTGCATGTGTGTGTGTGAGTGTCTGGGCGTGAGCTGTGGATGACAGCAGCTACTGTGTCTGTCTGGCATCGGCATGCTTGATTTAATTTAATGAAAACATTTTATTGTACTTTTTTACTCCCCTTTCCCACATGCAAAGGGCATTATATCACGCAAGTAAATAAATGGTCAAAACGGCTCGAGCATGTGTGTTGCCTGCGGAAATCTCGATCCTTTTTTTGATTTGTGTGGTTTCCCCGAAAATTGCGCTAAGCTTGTGTCATTTTTCTTCTTAACTCAGCTGTTTTTTGGGGGGGTGGAAGTGGAACTTGTAGTTGCGCGTCGCCTAGCAACAGCATCGCCACGGCAACGCATCCTCCTCCAGAAGTTGTCACAATCACGCCATTCGCGACTCGCTGCTTCCGTGAAACAATTCAGCGGCTCGTCGCTGCTCGGCCGTTTGTCAAGTTGTGACGGAAGCGTTGCAGGTGCGTCCATCGTTAATACGCAAAAATGATTGTCGACAGCTGCCAAGTGGCGTAACGGACGGCGTGAATTTCAAATGGATGGAAAGTGCTCTTTCAGTCGTGTGGGAATTTCAGTCGCGTGCATGTAAGAGTGTTTCAATTGCGTGGGTGAACATTTTTAAAGCGATATTTGACGAGAATTAGTTTTCATGCTACCATAATTTTGGCAATAATTGAAATCACGATTAGTCAAACGATTATTTATTTTTTGGTACAAAAATAAGAAAAACGATCAAGCATTTAAAAATTTTAAGACCAATTACAAAAAAAAATAGAAACACTATAATTATGTAAGTTCCTTTTGGACCAAGCAGAATTTATAATAATATATATGTATTTTTTTTATGTTGGCAAAAACGTAACACGATGAGGAGGATAATTTATTTTTGGGTACAAAACAAGAACATGTTTTAATGTAAAAAAATATATAATAATAATATTAAGACAAATACAATTGTTTGAAACACTATAATTATGCTTTTGGATGAATTTTTTTAAATACAATTTTTTATAATTTTTTTTTAAAAAGGTGCAAATTTATACATTTTTACAACTCAATTTTTTTTAAAATTAATAATCGCTTTTGCTGATTTTGTAATTGCGGAGTGTAATAATTGAAATTGTAATGGAATTTCGATTAATTGCACCGCCCTATATTCAACCCTTAAATGTTTTACTTTGAGATTTGAAATGTAAAATGAGTTAGAGATGAAATGTGTTATTATAATTATTATTATTATTAGTAGTAGTAGTATTGTGTGTGAGATCATTTGAGAGCATTACAGTTTTTTACGAGTGTTTCATTGTTTTCCATTTGTGCGCGCTTCAGTCGCGTCTATGCGGTGGTTTTCCTGCGAATGTAAACATGACGGAAATAGGCATGAAACGCTTACGATGTAAATCCGCTCGCTCTCATATAACGTTGATGCGAGAGTGCAACGATTAAGCATCTCGTCGCAATACGCGCTCCTGTTGCCGCTTGGCTGTATTTAAGTTCTCAAGCGCCGATGCTAAGCGCCGCGAGGACGCGCTAATAGGATTAGCGGAGCTTCACCCGCAGCCGAGTTGGCTTCTTCCATACGCGGGGACGAGATCCGCTCCGGTTTGTCTCGTGTCTTTTAAGACCGTCTTGAAAGGGAAAGTCGTTGGCGAGCAGACGGACTGCAAAGTCCATAATGTTGCGTTGGAATGTAAACAGGAGGGTGCTTTTTTAAACAGAAAAAGTACATTTGTATCTGTTTCCGTTTTGCAGCAATTAGCATTAGAATATAGCTAAGTTTCATCATTATTCACAAATCTATTTAGAATTGTGAGTAATTGAGGTTTTTTTTCAACATGGCCCTAGTTCATCTCCTTTGCTCTGCTGCCACCTGCTGGTTGTTTGTGAAGTAACTACCATTTTTTCAACCGTTCTTGAGAGTTGAGAGGCTGCATCAAAGCCTTCTGTATGCTTTAGCATAAAAAAATATATATATATATATTAAAACGTATAAATACGTCTTTGGGACACTCAAAACATTTAAAATAGAAGGTATTTTTGCATTTTTGGGAGAAAATAAGTATATATAAAAAAAAGTGAATAAGCGGGTAGTTTCCCCCAAAAATATCTGCAAATTGGTGAATTTGCAAATGGCAAATATGCAGAATCTAATCTAAAAAAGAAAAAGAAAAATGGTATTAAAAAAAAAAGGTAATTTTCCAGCAGCTAGCGCCAGAAAAATACTGTGAAATAAAAGAAAATCACTCGTAAAAACAGTTTTTTTCATAATTAAAGTACAATTTTTAACTAATTAAAAAAAAAAAAGTTTTATGTAATATTTAGTAGTATTTGATTCAAAAAATAATATGATACATTTTTCAAAATATGGCCAATAATTGTTGAAAAACTGGACATTGGGTTTCAAATTGCAACCGTTTACTGTTCGGGTAATTCATTGATATAGCATTTTTCCACGTCCAATTGTTTGCTTTGCGTATGATTCACGCAAAAAAAATTGTCAATTCACATAGAAATTATTGCAAATTTGTACTGGTCATTTCTCAGTAAATATATATATTTTTTCCCCATTTTTGTTTAGGGTTTTAAAGTTGAATGTAACATTTTATTCCATTAAATAACAGATCAATATTTGTGAAATTACGATACATTTGTTTACTTATTTTAACAATCAATATATGTAGTTGTAATGGAGTTTTTTTTTTTCTGTTACAGAACAGAACAATTCCATGTTGTGTTACATTTGATGTCAAATCACAATTTATTTTGTAAATTAAATGATATTTTTTTTAAATACATGGAAAACAAAACAAAAAATAAAATGAGTACAATTCTGTTATATTACAGTTTAAAAAACAAAATTATTTTTACATCGTGTGTGTCTCAGAGTTAGTCACTATTTCGTTTGTTGTAAAAATGATGTCATAAAATCAACATTGAATGCACTCTTTCTTAATTTGATCCTTTTTCCATTTCAGTAAGTTTTTATTAGCCTCTTGCGTTCCACTGAAGGAACCGTGTGTGATTATTTGCAGTCATGCGTGTGTGTGTGTGTGTGTGTGTGGGTGTGTGTGTGTGGGTGTGTGTGTGTGGGCGTGTGTGTGTGCGTGCGACGATAATGCAAATAACTCCCCTTGCAGTTCTGTGTTGACCCTGAACATGCTGCTTTTAGTTGTGTCGGAATCAAACTCCATTTGAGCAGCCATTGAACAGGAAAGCGTCGGCGCCGTCTCCTCTCTCACGCCAAATGTTCACTTTTAAATGCGACAAAATCCATTTATTTGGGTTGCCTAAAAAAAACGTTTCAAAATAGGTGGAGAAAAAAAGCGTCTCGTTTTGGTTGACATTCTTCACAAAGAGTGGAGGCGGATGTTTGGGTCGCCGTGTAAACAACGTTGTGCATGGCACTAAAATGCATCCGACAACACGAGCGTACATTCCTTGAAAACTGCTTGCATTTCAAATGGGATTTTTTTTCCCAATGGAAATTTGCGTTTTTGTTTATTTGTATTCATTTAATACTTTTTCTTTTCGATGAATAAATGAAGAAAAGATGAGGAAAAAAATAGCTATTAACGTCATGTAACTCTAAGCAACAATAAAAAAATATATATATACCTACGTGTCTATAAAATGTTGACACCGTTTTGTTGAGGAACACGTTTTGCATTAAACTGGCCGACATCTTTTCTTCATTTTTTTATGAGTTCTAATGATGTACATTTTGATGACATCTGTTTCTAATTTTGGAGAGCTCAATATTTGGACAATTCATGCGCTTAGACGATTTACCAAATGTACAATGATTGATATTAAGAGTAATGTTTGTGCTTTGACGTTTCTGCATTTTGTTTACTACTAATATTGCCTAATTTCCTGAATTTTTGCTCGATTTTCACCTGATTTGCATACGGAAGGCTCTTTGCGGTAACTTATGCTGACTTTTATGATATCGCATCAAAAATGAAAGATACAGCCTCAACATAAGTGCAGCGGGAAAAATACTAATGTCATAACTTGACGTTTTCTTCGCACTTTTTTTTTCAAGAAATTTGGAAACACCAAAGGTCGTATTCAGATTCAGCGACATCAAAATAGCCCAAACCGGTGAAATGTCTTATCATATATACAAAATGATGACGACCACATCAGCGATATATAGCATTTCATTCAATGGATGAGAAATTGGCAGGAAAAACGATGTACGGTTCCGTGGCAGCATTTTCACAGAACAACTTCGTTGCCTGTCGAATTGCGCAACAATCAACAAAATCAACTCAACAGTTCGAAAAGCTCATTGGAAGCTAATTAAACAATTTCACGTTTTTTTTCACTCAGAAATTCGAAGTAAGAATTTTACCATTTGACCAGTTTAATAATATATATATATATTTTTTAAAGCTACCTAAAGGAACGAACCCAACCTTCAGGTTGGGAGACGCCCACTCTACCACCTGAGCCATGCCGCTTCCTGCTGCGTGTCAGTCGATGGTGTCAGGCGGAATCTTTGTACCTCCAGAGATTTTGGACACGCCAGTTATGCTAACTGCAAAAGTGGCACGGCTCGGGTGCTAGAGTGGCCGCCTCCCAAGCTGAAGGTCATGAATTGGTTTCATGACTTGAGTCGTTTCTTTTCTTCAATAAACTGCTCAAGTGTACTCAAAACTCTCCTTGTAAAACTTTACTAGGCTACATAAATCCTGTACCTGCCATTTCCCAGGTTTCTTAATCAAATATCTGAATACCTTAATCAACCGACGTAGACCTTTCTGTGACTCTTCCGGTCTTTACCTCTATTGCAACCCGAGTTAGATTTGCACGTGTTTGCTCGATTGTTCGGTCCTCAGGGCGCTGTACCACGCTGGGCTTGTTTTCAGCGCGGCGTCGCCGATGTCCTGTCCCCTCGTTCGCCAGTCACACGCCTGAGAGACACAAAAGGGCTTCGCGCGCACAATGGCGCCTTCCATCTTGATGTCTGACGGCGCGACTGTCATGTCAGTACAGCGCAAGCCCCGTCCGTCCTCTGCGGGTTCTAATTATAGTCACGCGGCGATGCCCCCTTGCAGCATCGTCAGGCTTTGCCCGGCTAAAAATTCCCGCTTGACCTTCACTCCTGGAAGGCGGCGCACGCTGCTCACAAGGCGAGCGAGAGGGGGAAGCCAAACACAGACCTCGAGGGGGGAAGGAGAGCGACAGACGCGTTTTGTGCGCTCGTTTCCACACGCCCGCCATGGAAACGATTCCCCGGGAGGACGCGGCCAGCTGACGCGCGGGAAAAATGGACGTCGGCGGCGGCGGGTTTCCGTAGGGGAGCGTTTGTGGGAACGCGCCGTCCGACCTCCCCCCCGCCATGGACGCAACGGCGGCGTGCTGGAGTAAGGCCAGCGTCATCGGCTTCATCAAGGGCCTGGGTGAGTGCCGAGAGGTCGCGCGTGCCGCTCATTCCTTGGAAACGCGCCGTGGCACGCGTGTTCCCGGGGAAGGCCTGCAAAAACACGGCCGCAAGGTTCTGGGGACATTTCAAAGTTGGGCACTTTTGATGGGAAGAAAGAGGAATGCGCGTGCGCCCGCTCAACAAACATGTACGACTTCACCGCAGCGTTAGCACAGATGGTCGTGGACAGTCAGAATTAGCGTAAGATAAGTTCAGCTTTTGTCTAAAACAGTTCATATAAAATAAAAATAAAAAGCTTAATGTCAGAACATTGTGATCGGTCATCAACAACATTTCTGAGAAAGCTGAGAAGCTTGTAGTGTCATTTAATGAGGAATACATTTTCAGAGGTTAAACTGGGCATAGGTTGAAACGATTCAATTTTGGTGACGATTGATCGGTTTTCTGACATTAAGCTACATTAGGCTCCGCTCCTTTAAAAAAAAAAAAAAATTATGCCTATGTTACGTGTTTAGACTGTACCCGTATATTTTTTTAAAGCAGACAAAACAGATCTTGCTTTTTTTGGACATTCCATGGTGATTTTTTTATTATTATTATTTGTTTATTTATTTTCCTGCTTTTTTTTGCTATCAATTTTATGACCATTTTTTTCTGACTTTTTTTGTGTGTGGCAATTTTATGGACATTTTATGGTCATTTGGGTGATTTCTTTTTTTTTTATATTAGACATTTTGTGGTAACTTTTAGAACATTTTCTTTTTTTGCCTTTTTTGTTCAATCTTGTTCCAAATTTTTCATCTATCTTTAGTTTCTTTTTCTGAGAACTTAAAAATGTGGACTCCCACATTTTACTATTCATTATTTAATCTAAATACTTAATTATATATATATATATATATTTATTTATATATATATATTTATTTATATATATTTATATATATATATATTTATTTTTATATATATATATTGAAGGTTAGGGAACACACATTATCCATTTATATTACAGCACAGTTCTGACATGATTGTTGTTGTTACTTCATTTCTATTTTGCGTCGGTCGTCGTGGTAACGCGATACGGCCGGTCACATGCGTGAGATCTTTGGCTGCTCTCGCAGGTCACTGACATGAAATGAAAACAGCAGCTGCTGCCCATGAGGCTTTCATTTCCGCGCGCGGCGTCGCCGAAAGGAAAGCAAAAGTTGCTGCCCTTTGGTCAGCGTGCGTCAGGAATGTTTTCGCCACGCTGGGAATTTTCAATGTCCACGTTTTGGGGCAAACACTCTGAACTCTCATTATTTGTTAGCCCGCTTGTTGTCACTGTTTTATTGATATTACCCAACAGGTTCATCATATTTTTAGGGGGTCTTTTTCAGCAGTTTTGCAAGCACGACCCCCCTCCCCAAAACAAGAGTTTCAGTTATGAACTTGATGTTCGGTGGACAGGATGCACGAAAGAGTCTAAAAGATCCATCCCTAAAATTCAACAGGCGATTTGCCATTGTGGTTACAAGAAGCTGTTTTCAGAGCTCATACATCAAACTCAAATAAATACTTGATCATTTCCCTAAATGAGTCCCAAACAGAAAGCAAGTAAATAGTGATTAAATACCAAATTGTCTTCCACGAGATGGGTCCAATTATCTGCGGATCCACCGAATAATTAAAATCTTGTGACATTTTTTTTTTTTGTGGCGTCCCATGAGATTTTTCCAAAGAAAAACGTGCCCCGGTGCGATAGTTTGTGAAACACTTTTTAATAGACGGACACCAAATTGCGACGCTCTGTTGCTTACAATCAGTCATTCCGAAAGTGTGACGGTTGCGTGCAGGCTCCCTCTTGTGGTATGTGAAAGAATCGCTGAATGAAAATGTTGAAACTGCGCATCATGTGACGGCGTCCTAAAATCGTATTCTCCTTGGCGGCGTGTCGTTTTCCCGCAGCCTCGCCCGTGGGCAACGGCTACAACAACAAGCCCCTCACCACGACGCCCCTCCCTCCGGTCTGCAGTCCTCAAGGGGAGAAGGGCCCGCCGGTCGCCATGCCGATCAACGTGGACCCCGAGAGCAAGCCGGGCGAATACGTCCTGAAGAGCCTCTTTGCCGCCTTCGCCGCCGTGTCGGAGCGCAAGATCTGCGTCATCATGGCGGAGCCGCTGGTGAGTCGGCGGCTGAAATATTTCCTCCTTCCTGTTGGGGTTATACTTAAATACATTTGAAATACTTTCAATAATTAACTCATTTGCTCCCAAAAACGTATTTATGTTTTTTTTTTAAATGTCATTTTAAGCTAGAGCATACAGAAGGCTTTGATGCAGCTTCTGACATGAAGAGGTCGCTTAAAGCAATGGTAGAAAAAAAAGAAGGCCCACAGGTGGCAACAGAGTATAAGAGCTCAACCAGGGCCATGTTGCAAATAAGATATTTTCCCCCCAGTTCCAAACTGAATAATGATGAAACTTAGTTATATTCTAATGCTAATTGCTGTAAAATGGAAATAGATAGAAATATACTTTTTTTTCCTGATGAAAGAAAATATTATAATCTTTCTTTTGGTAGGTTCCATGTTTTTATAGCCATAGAACACAATATTCTGTGGGCCTTTGGCAGAATCAGTAAAAAAAACAAAAAATAAACAGTAAAACAGCCGGGAGCGAAGGGGGTTGCTTCAGTGAAAATAGCTGCGAGTGAATGAGTTAATAAAAATAAATGCAAAAATGTTGGGAGAAAATTCTATATAGTTTATAATGTCAAAAAGGTTACTTTACAAATTCACAAATATTAGGATAAACATAAATGTATTTGATGAAAAATCCAATTTGGCAAACGGTCCAAAGAAAAACAGATTGAATAAGAAAAATTTAAAATGATTTGACCAAAATATTAAATTAGATTAAAAACACAAACATGGATGGATGGATGGATTACAAAAAAATATTATATATATTAAATTTAAAAAAAAGTCTCATCAACATTAGGCACAGTTTGAACCTTTAATTAGAGCTGTGCAATTAATTGAAATTGTATTACAATTTCAATTATTACACTCCACAATTACAAAATCAGCATAATCCATTATTATAACAAATTTTGAGTTGCTGAAATTTTTACATTTGCACCTTTTCTTAATTTAAAAATAAATAATTGAATACATTTTGTTTCACCCAAAAGGAAATTGGATAATAAAAGTGTTTCAAAGAATTGTATTTGTCTTACTAATTTTTATGTATGATCGTAATCGTGATCGTCCTAATCGAGATTTCACTTATTACCAGAATCATCTTGATTAATATGTTATCCATAATCGAGCAGCCCTACCTTTAATTCAGTGACTCTTTTGATTCCTTTTTTTTTTTTTCACATTTTTGCCACTTGCTTTGATTGTTTTTTTCTTTTAGTTGCTACACTGTTGTGCATTAATTATATTGCTTGTTGACAAATCGATGAAATGAAAATGTTTGGTCTTTGTCCTACGGACACTCAACTGTCAATCCAGCCTCCGTGTATTAATAAAGCGGTGTAAAATGTATTAAACGGCCTTAATCCCTCATGAAAGCTGTCATTGCATCGCATGATGGAGGACTTTGATAATGCGAGGCGCCATTAATGTCGCATCTTTGATAACGGCGCCATCCTTCATGCCGGTGCCACACTGATTGATGGCGCTGTCGTTCGTCGGAATGACTTCAAAAATGTGGGACGGGTGAAGCTCCAGTTTGAGAGGATAACAACTTTTTGGTGTTTTTTTTTTCTTTCCCTCAGGAAAAGCCCTTGACAAAGTCTCTTCAGAGGGGTGAAGATCCTCAGTTTGACCAAGTAAGCTTTTGCTTCAATACTGCTTGAATTCTTCTTTGTCGTCATTGCATCAATTCCTTTAAAATTGACATAATGAATTGTCTTTTTATTGGCTTGTGTACAAATAGTAGGGTTGCGAGTGCATGCCTAACCATGGTGGGAAATTCAACAACCAAGTGGTGGCAAATCCGGGTCCAGAAAGTAAAAACCCTGCCACAATTTGGCTTTAGCCCCTGATGCTAGTTAGTGTTAGAGTTGACAATATTTGTATTGTACTCTTTGCGTGTTCAATTAACTGAATGGTGAGATTCTGGTGAAGAGGTCCCTTTGCAAAGGTATCATTAAAACAGAAGCTTCTGATGACAAAAACTGACGACACTCAAATCGTGTTCTGGTCAGATTGTGTGTCTCTCTACTCCGGCACATCATTATTTATTGAAAAGTGGGTGAATACGAAAAGTCTCCTCCCATCAGCCCAAAGTACATTTGTTTACAACTCAGTGAATACGAGAAAATCCCCCCTTCTGTTCCCATGGGTATAAATCAGATTAGAGAAAAACAATAATAATCAGCCTGTGCCTCCCTTCCGACCGGCAGAGACCGGTCCCAGACAAAACTCCCTTTAAGATAGCAAATGTAAAAACCCGTTGCCCCTTCTCCTCTCATGAAAGTAACACAGATAAGAATACAATTCTATTCATTGAGCCATACTGAGTTAACTAAATCCAAAACAGCTAAAATATAAATTGAAACTGAAAAACAATGTTAATAACTTAACATTAGCTCCCTAGCAGGTACACGAGCACCATGGGAGCTAGCTCCCTAGCTAGCTAGCACCTGAAAGTAAAAACCCTGCCACAGTTTGGCTTTTAGCCCCTGATGCTAGCTAGCTCCCTAGATAGTTTCCATGGTGCCCGTTTACCTGATAGGGAGCTAGCTAGATAGCTAGCTAGCTAGCAACGGGGCCTAAAGCCGAACTGTGGCAAATCCATGTCCAGGTGCTAGCTAGATAGCTCCCCTGCAGGTAAACGAGCACCATGGGAGCTAGCTCCCTAGCTAGCTAGCACCTGAAAGTAAAAACCCTGCCACAGTTTGGCTTTAGGCCCTGATGCTAGCAAGTGTTAGAGTAGACAATATTAAGTATTGTACTCTTTGCGTGTTCAATTGACTGAATGGTGAGATTCTGTTGAAGAAGTTCCTTTGCAAAGGTTTTAATTACCAGAAGCTTCTGGTCCACATAAGACAAACCATCCAAGCGATGTCTCTGTTCAAATGTGATCTTTCTTTCTAGCCCACATCGTTATTTATTCACAAAAAGGGTTCAGAAAAAGGTCAGCCCACAACACACCTGGTTACAACTGAATACAAGAGAATCCGTTCCCATGGGTATAAATCAGATTAGAAAAAATACAATAATAATAAGCCTGACTCCCTTCCGACACAGCAGAATCCCCGGAACCTCCCTTTAGATTACGAATGAATAGACAGACCCGTTGCTCTTTCTCATGAAAGTAACACAGATAAGAATATAGGTCTATTCATACAGCCATACTGAGTTAACATAATTATAAACGGCTAAAATATAATTTAAAACTAAAAAACAATGTTAATAACTCATCATAAGCTATCTAGCTAGCTCCCTAGCAGGTACACGAGCACCATGGGAGCTAGCTCCCTAGCTAGCTAGCACCTGAAAGTAAAAACCCTGCCACCGTTTGGCTTTTAGTCCCTGATGCTAGCTAGCTCCCTAGATAGTTTCCATGGTGCCCGTTTACCTGATAGGGAGCTAGCTAGATAGCTAGCTAGCTAGCAAGGGGGCCTAAAGCCAAACTGTGGCAAATCCATGTCCAGGTGCTAGCTAGATAGCTCCCCTGCAGGTAAACGAGCACCATGGGAGCTCAGCTATCGAGGGAGCTAGCTAACATATGAGACCTAATGTTGAATTTGGATTCAAGGAAAAGAGTATCAACTCTTCATTTTAAAAAGTGGTTTAAAAAAAAAAATGCTTGCAGTATCCCAAAGTTATTAAAAGTGAAGACCATTTACGATGTTGTCACAGATTATTTTTGTGTGAGGTAGCACATGATTAGATTTTGTGGGCCACATAAAAATATTAGCGGAGCATGCGTTTATCATTTGTGCTTTAAACTATTAACATTAGAAATGTTTTCCTGTCTTATCTTTTTTGGGGGATATTTCTGTAAGGGTTCGTATGTTCCTTTTTAAAAGCTGTGACTCCATTTGGGACGATACCTGAAAAGGCTCATTGGCTCGCATCCCAACAAAAGCTTTTTGTGAGCCAGCTACGGGGCAAGGCGTGTTTACCTTGAGCCCTGGCGCTGGTCCGAGGTGCGTCCGTGCGCTTCGCGCAGAGAGCCTCCTTTCACGGCTGTGTTTGCGCTCAAGCGGCTTGCGGCACAGAGGCCAGATTCTTCTCCGGGCCTCGCGCTCGATGAAGGCCTCGTTTGTGCCTCCCTCCCTCCCTTCCTGTGTGCTTTCGAACCCGCCCGTTCCTTCCTTTCCAACGCGCCTCCCTCCTAAAGCTGACGCGCGGGGCGTCTTACGGGCATCTTGTCTCCGTGACAAGCTCGCCCTTCACTTGTCACGAAAACAAACACCTCCTCATTCACGAATGTCGCCGCCGTCGTCAATTCGAGTCGGGAAGGCGCTCGCTGATCGCAATCTCGCTTCTGCGCGTGTGCGCGTCTTCCCGTTGCAGTTGATAAGCACCATGAGCTCCCTGGCCGAGTACTGCCTGCCCTCCATCCTGCGCACGCTGTTTGACTGGTACAGGCGGCAAAACGGGCCGGAGGAGGAAGCGCACGAGTACCGACCGAGAGCCAACAACACCAAGTGCAAAAAGTGAGATCGATTCACGATCGAGCGATGCGCTACACGCCGTTAGCTTGTTGTCGCTGCTTTTGTGTCTGTTGCAGTGATGAGCAGCGGAGGGATTATTTACTTGAAAGGAGGGATTTGGCCATCGACTTCATCTTCTCCCTCGCGCTCATAGAAGTGCTGAAGCAGGTGATTTGCAAATGTGATCGTACGTTGGCCAACAGTCAAAACGTTGTCAACGTTAGCGTGACTTCGCGGCTGTACAAGCGGAAGCGATATCAACCTTATCTCAAGGGCCGATTTGTTGCGACATTGAGCCAACTGATGAACAGTAAAAGGGCTGGCTTTAAAACATATCTATTCATAAAGTTAGGAATCGATTATTTTAATATCTCTTTTTTCCCCCATAAATGAACAAGAAAATAGAATTTTAAAGGCCACATTTTTTGTATCTTACTGTTTTCTTGAAATTTACTGTTCACATAATAATAATCATCATCATCATCATACGTTTCATTTGTAATTCCCTTTACAATTTAAATAAATCTCAAAGTGCTACAAATGAGGGTTAAAATAAATTACAGTGAATAAAACAGTTAAAAACCATCAAATATAACAATAAAAAAAATTTTTTTTTAAGTATTTTCTTACATTTATGAAAGACCCGACTGACAATTCAGAATATTGTTAATTTATATTTCCTTTTATTCAATTATGTAAATATTTTCATCTCACCCAACCAGCTGATGTCAATGTTTGTGTAACACTTAACTGATTATAATGCGTGTTATTTTCATTAATAAATAAATAATTTAACCAGTCATTCGGAATTTAAAGTTTGTGGAGTTTTTTTATTTTTTTTTTAAATCATGTCCTTGTTATTTAAGAAGAATTGATGTTCCATAATTAATCAATATCGGATTGAACTCTTGTGAATCGAATACAAAAAAAAAGAAAAGAAGAAAAAATCGAAATTGAATCGATTGAGGAAATTTGAATCGATACCCAGCCCTAAGCAGTAATGTGACACTGGACATCATTAGGGGACGCACCACATGACAAAAATCAAGGCAACAGTGCTCATTTTATTTATATTTTTTTAAGCATGATCTACAATCGTTCACTTGCTAGCTAGCTAGCTCAAGTCTGCTTTTACAAAAATAATACTGCTTAGATAGATGTTATTATACATAGTGTTGTTCCGATACCGATTCCGATACCCGGTTTTGCAGTATCGGCCGATACCGATACTGTTCCGATACCCGAGTTTTTTTTTTTTACATGAAAAAGCTGCCCGGCCATTGTTTCAGAGCATTTAAGGGCCAATAGGATATCCTAGCTTGGCATGCAGTGCATTTTGTGCACAAGTAAAACACAAGATGCTGCATCCAAAGTCCTACATTAGCGTCGGAAATAATAGTATCGGCATGTTACTTGTTAGTACTTGCCGATGCCACTGTTTTTATGCAGTATCGGGGCCTCGGTATCGGAACAACACAAATTATATACCATAACTGACTTTTATACCCCCCCCCCCCTGCCCCCTCCCTTCCATTGTTTTCTATTGCGCGTCTTCTGATGCCTCCCCAGATGCCGCTGCACCCCGTACTCGACAGCCTGGTCAACGAGGTCATCAGTTTAGCCTTTAAGCACTTTAGATATAAAGAAGGGTAAAAAGACTGTGACTTTTCCATAAACATTTTCTTGACCGCTTTTCCTTAATCCTATTTTTGCGCTCTTCCCTTTTGCCAGATATCGCGGTCCGAACACTGGCAACATGCACACTGTGGCAGACCTGTATGCCGAGGTCATTGGAGTACTGGCTCAGTCCAAGTGAGTACATGTCCTCTTTTGTCAAGTTCTTCGTGCCTCCAGTTCAGGAGACTGGAACGTGCGTCGGGACCGCTCATTTTTGGACATTTTTACCCCCCTCGCACCAAACTAGGACTGGAAATTGACGTGTTTTCAGATCACCACAGCACCGAACAAAGGTCTTAAAATAGAGCCAGGCAAGGCTTGAGGCGCTTCAGAACGTTTCACCGACCCCCCTAAGCAGGCGGGCGGGAATCAAACGTTAAATTCTCGCACCATGTTTGTGCGTCAGGATAAACAGTTTACTCTCACAAAAGACAAGATGCGGAATTTTCTCACAAGCGCACGGTCGGGCCACCGGGAGCGCCGGTGCTCATATTGAGCCCTCGTGATGAATTAGCAACTATAAATAGTCGGCGAGAAGAATCCCATCTCTGGTTCAATTGGAGAAGGATCAGGCGCTCACCCGGGAGCTCGTCTTCACATGGCAGACTCGCCGTCTAGAACTCGGAGGAGGAGGAGGAGGAGGGGGCGGGGGGGGGGGGGGTGATATTTTTAGGCATGTGCCTCGAAATAGCGTCTCTGGATTGGTGCCATGCTTTTTAAGACACACAGGAAGTTGCCGATTTGTATTGCAGGTTGACGGCGCTCATGTGGAGGATGTTGTGTTGTTTGACTTTAGGTTTCCCGCTGTGAAGAAGAAGTTCATGTCAGAGCTGAAGGAGCTGAGGCAGCGAGAGCAGAGCGCATACGTGGTCCAGAGTACCATCAGCCTCATCATGGGGGTCAAGTTCTTCCGAATTAAGATGTATCCTGTTGAGGATTTCGAAGCGTCATTCCAGTTCATGCAGGTAATCGAAGTGTTCGGGGATGTGTCGCACTTGCACACGAGTTGGGTTTCCATCCACCCGTTTTTATTTCAATTGTCAAGAAATGCGAAAACTGAATGGAAACGCTAGAAATTCAAAAAAGGGCCCAAAATTCACCACGAAGTTTTGACGCTTGGTAGGCGGCGGGTTTTGAAGCATATTGAAAAAAGGAAAATGCGAATTTTGGCTATGCAAATAAACACTGACAAGACGGGATAAGGGTCGCACGTTTTGACCGGATATTACACATCAGGCACGTGCAGAGGGGGGGGGGGGCTGTGGGGGCTACGGTTGCTCTGGCACATTCCCTTTTGGCATTGATGCCCAAAAGTGCCCCTTTGTCCATTCATTCATTTATTTATTTTATGTTTAAAAAATAGTTTTGTTGCCTTTCAAAACTAAAATTCAGCAACATAATTCACATCAAACGAATTATTATTACGTTATCCTTGGATGACGTCACACTACGAGACGCGCCCCATTCTGCCAGGTCGCTCGCCACTACACCTGCGGTCGGTAAAGTTGGTCGCACCCGTTTGCATTTACGTAGTTTCACTCCCAGTGAACAAAAGCCAAAGTCATAGAATGCAGAAAACTCAAGCAAAACTAACGCCTTTTATCCGATAGATCTTGTCGACATGATCGCATAGCATGCTGCGTGCTAGCCTAGCATGCTGCGTGCTAGCCTAGCTTCAATTGAAACGTAGCGGCACAAGTTGTAATCAGCCTCGCAACGACGATGGAAGTCTGACATTTGGGCGCAGTTGGCTCCGAGGACGCGGGGAAGATGTCCCCTCTTCAGTTTCATGAAGACGAACATCCTTCCCATCCACTTTCACCGCGTCAAAAATCTTCGGTAAAACTAACGTTCCTCTTCCGTTGGGACGCGGCATGGAGCTTCTGCTCCAACTACTGATGCGTTTAAGGTACACAGAATATGTCGGAATTTGTAACTCTCGTTCAGAATTTTAATAAAATCTTCTTGAAGACTCCCAACTTGTAGCATGTACTTAATGATAGCTGAATTGAAATATGCTTCAAAAGTGGAAATTGCTACATGGTCTTTGTTTTGGGGGCTTTGCGGTCAGAGTAAGGTTATAATAAGAAACAGATCGAAGTGTGTTCATAAAGTAGGGGGACAATGAAGAAACGAAAAAACAACAATCACAGCGTTTTATCAAAAACAAACAATGGAGCTTGCTGAGATGTGGCAGTTACAGTAATTGTTTGGTACAGTCCCAATAATGAAATATTAACATCTACACCTGCAGAAAAATAATAAAGGGCATTTGCTCTTACCTGAATCAAGCTAAATGTAAAGTAAGACATTTTTTTTATGCTGCTTGCACTATAGGGAAATCATAGTTTTATTTAAAATGTACATTTCATGTACATTTTACATAATCGTTTTTATTTATGTGAATGTGTTGTTCATAAATAATTCTTCATACACAAATGTTAAAACGTTTTTATGGTGATTGGCATTTGCATTGCAGACTAACAACAGTTTCATTATGTGTGATTTATTTAGCCATTATTTCAATTCAGAATTTTACAATGGAGTCCCAAAAGCAATGGCGGACGATAAAGTAAGGTATGTTTGGGGGGGGGGGGGACCAAACAGAAATCTTTTGGGAATTAATTAAAGAAGCGAATATTAACGCAATTTTAGATGCAAAGAAAGTCTACGGTTCATCAAGAATTACAAAAGCAAATTCATACGACGTCATCGCACGGCGCAGTCGCTTCCTGGTCTTCTTCTTCTTCTTTTTTTTTTTTACTGGTGGATCACTTCTTTATGGTGTATAGCGCCACCTACAGCGTCGGAGTCCCCACTCAATATTCGCAAAAGAAGAACAGATGAAAACGGGCATAAGTCACATGTCCGTTTTGCGCACTTTCAGTAAAATGGCTAAAAAATTGGATAGAAACCTGACTAATGTCAAGAACATGCCAACTGCATGGACACGTGTCACCAGACTTTTTTCAGTGACCTCTAAAAAAAAAAAGCATTTGTGTCCACTAAAAGGCTAAAAATGAATATTTATTATCACCTTTTGTTTGTAGCTACGATAACATAAACAGTGTCAATAAAAACAAATAAAAAAAAGATTCTATACTGTTTGGAATTTTGGCTCTGATGTAATCTTAATAAAATGGTCAAATGTGTTTACCTCTTGCGTAAATGTGTTTTTTTTGCAGGAATGCGCCCAATACTTCCTGGAGGTTAAGGACAAGGACGTTAAGCACGCCTTGGCAGGGCTCTTTGTTGAAATTTTGGTTCCTGTTGCGTCAGTAAGCTATTTTTCCCCCCCTTAAAGTACAGAAAGTGTCAAGTTGATTGAAGTTTCGAGTTTCTCTGCCGGGGTTGACGAGTCGTAATGTGAGACTGTCTTTGTCGCAGGCGGTGAAGAACGAGGTGAACGTTCCCTGCCTGAGGAACTTTGTGGACAGCTTGTACGATACAACCCTCGACCTGTCGGCCAGGAAGAAGCATTCGCTGGTTAGTCAACAGCTGCAGGATTAGAGCCAGTGAAAAGAAAACAAAAGTTTGGGAGGATTCTGACTTTAAAGTCAGAATTCTGTCTTAATTTTCAGCATACCTGCTCCTGATTGGGGCTGATTTAGGCAAATTCCCCAGCAATGATGGAGGTAATATTAAGGTTTGTTGCACACTCTGTGCTGCACTGTAAAATAAATACAAAAATTAAAAAAACGAATTTTCCGGAAGCTGGTCCGCCAGAAGAATATTGTGAAAAAACAGAAAACAGTATTTTTTCACAGTATTTTGCAAGAAACAAATTTTCTGTTATTTCACAGTATTTTTCTGACGCCCCAGCTTCCGGAAAATTACCGTGTTTTTTTTTTACATTGTATATCGCATTAGAAGTCCTTTCAAAATAAATACTAATACAATGAATGCTACCATCTATAGGACATTACAGAAATTGTAGTTATTTTCACTTAAAATGGTCAATTCACAAATAAATTATGGTAAAATTCCGTTTATTTACTATTAATTTCTCAGTAAATGTCATTGTTTTGTTCATTTTTTTTAGGGTTTTAAATTTTACATTTTATTCCATTAAATAACTGACAAATATTTGTGAAATTATGATACATTTGTGAACGTATTTTAATAATCAATATATGTATTCAGGGTTTTTCCTGGCTCAAATTGAGGCAGATGTGGTACCATTCTGACTATGATGGGTGAATACCGATACCAGGTGTCGGTATCAGTGCCAATACAAGTCTTATTTTAACATATCGGTACTCACAGTGGTGAGTCCCTGTTTTACAAACAAGGACAAGAATTTAAAAATGATATCAATACAAAGTTGCCATTAACTTATTATATATATCAAATAATATATTGGGATATACTGTATAGGTCTTTCTTTAAAATCATCTGTCATTTATGGGTGGGGAATTTTATTTACTAGTGGTATCGGTATTTGGTAACAGTAGCTGTGATTACTCAAGAGTTGCGTATCGGTCAGGAAAAAAGTGGTATCGAACATCCCTAATCCTGACCATGCGCCATGACGTGCATGTATTCTGTATTCTCGCTTTCATTTTATTTTACAGGCAACATATAATAATTCCATGTTTCAAGAATAAGAATAATAGTTCCAATAAGAATATGATTATTATCATGTTAAAGCATTCGTTCATTATCAGTTACTTAGGCTGTAGGTGGTGAGCAAATAAGGTGGAGGTGGCCGCCTCTGAAGTTTGTGCACAGGAAAAACCCTGGTATTTCTAACGGAGGTTTTTTTTTTTGTAAAAGAAGAAAAATATTGTGTGTTTTTACAGTTACGGTGATTTCATGTTATTTTACATTTGACATGTAAAATCAGAATTTATTTTTGTAAATGAAAATGATATATTTAAAATACAGAAAAAAATAAAAATAAAATAATTCTGTTATTCTACAGTTTATTATTATTATTATTTTTACAGTGTGTCAACAGAGTGTTATTTAGCTAACATGGATTGGAGCACAGTTTTAAATTTGCGACTTTTTCCCGGGTCTTTTGTGATGGACTTTTTCCACCAGTCGTGTGCCGATAATTTGTTACATTTGCCCGATCCGTCTGCCCCCCCGACGACGCAGGCTTTTTACCCGCTAGTGACTTGCCTGCTGTGCGTCAGCCAGAAGCAGTTCTTCCTCAACAGATGGCACGTCTTCCTCAACAACTGCCTCTCCAATCTCAAGGTAATGTGATGTCATCCAGATCAGAGAGTTTGGCAGAATGCCATGGCGGGATTCTCCACTCTGGCTTTACCCGTGTTTGCGTTGCAGAGCCGAGACCCCAAGATGGCTCGCGTGGCGCTGGAGTCTCTGTATCGCCTGCTGTGGGTCTACATGATCAGGATCAAGTGCGAGAGCAATACTGCAACGCAAGGGTGGGCGTCCTCACACTTTGTCCTCTCATGTGTAAACTCCGCCCACTTGAACGTTGAGACGATCGATGCGGTGTATGACGCACTGCAAAACAAATTACTCACAATACAAAATGGAGAAAATACACACCTAGGTCGTAGGGGTGGGTGATGTGGCCCAAAAATGACATCTCAATTTTATTTTTTCTGTCATTCTGGACAATATCGATTTGAATCAAAAATAATAATCCCAACAAACATTTCTTTAAAGGCTTAATTTATTCCAAAAAATATATATAATAAAATGTTCAGACAATAATCTATCCTGAGGGGCCACTGTGCTCCTATTAAAAAAAAGTTAGCCTGTTATTTTTGTAAAGACAACTATTGAGCTAGCTCACAACCATTCACATAAAAAAAAAAACTTAGCATTTTTAGCATTGTAGCGTAATAACACGGTACAATGCTAAAAATGTAGCATTTTTAGCATTGTAGCGTAATAACACGGTACAATGCTAAAAACGTAGCATTTTTAGCATTGTAGCGTAATAACACGGTACAATGCTAAAAACGTAGCATTTTTAGCATTGTAGCGTAATAACACGGTACAATGCTAAAAACGTAGCATTTTTAGCATTGTACCATAATAACACGGTACAATGCTAAGAATGTTAAGTTTTCTTTATGTGAATGGTTGTTAGCTAGCTCAATTGTTGTCTTTACGAAAGATAACAGGCTAACTTTTTTTTTTTTTTTACTAGCACAGTTACCCCCTTTAGGATAGATTATTGTTGTCTGAACATTTTGCAGGTGATTTATTTTTGAATAAATTAAACCCTTTAAATAAATGTTATTTTGATTGAAATCAATTTTGTCCAGAATGACTGCTATTGTCATTCTAATTTACATTATCAGCTAATTGAAAACAATCTTTTGTCCACAGTCGCCTCAGCACCATTGTAACGACACTTTTCCCCAAAGGATCTCGCAGCGTGGTCCCGAGAGACATGCCTCTCAACATCTTTGTCAAAATCATCCAGTTTATTGCGCAGGTGGGTTAACAAAAAGCGTTTCACGTTAATCCTGTTCACCATATCTTTCTTTCCTCTTCTTTCCTCACAGGAAAGACTTGATTTTGCCATGAAAGAAATTATTTTTGATCTCCTGTGCGTGGGGAAACCTGCAAAAGCCTTTAGTCTTAATCCGGAGGTACGCTCACACGAGAAAATAAGACCAAATGGAAAAACTGCATAAAACCAAACTTGAGTGTAAACAAACTGTGTGCAGAGAATGAATATCGGCCTGAGAGCCTTCCTGGTGGTGGCTGACAAACTTCAGCAGAAGGACGGCGAGCCTCCGATGCCCAACACCGGCTGCACTTTACCCTCGGGAAACACGCTGCGAGTCAAGAAGACGTACCTCAGTAAAACGTTAACGGACGAGGAGGCCAAAGTCATCGGTGAGAGAGTCACAACTGTGATAGGCCGATTATCGGCTGGGCCGATATTTGTCAAAATGCCAAATATCGGCATCGGCCTTTTCATGAATCTGAAGGTCGATAAAGCTGGTATCTCACTGAGCGGTGAATGTTTGCAAACGTAACAAAATGTAGGTTTTTAATCAGGATTCGTAAGATGTTCACTGACAGTTTTTACTTTTCGCAAAAACATTTTGAACATATTCAGACCATTTTTTACTGTCTGCAAAGATCTTTTGAAACCTTTTACGAACCCTGACAAAAAAAAACCCACATTAGCTCCATTCGCATGCTCAGTGAGGTACAGGGAACTTTTCATTTATGGATTACTTTAAATTTCCACTTTATAAAAATGATGCTGACACTAGTAACTCCCTACACTTTTTATTAAAAAAAGAAAGAAAATAAATTATGCAGACATTTTGGAAAACTTTATTTACAGTAGAAAACTTTAGAGAACTATTTACTTGCTTAGTTTTTAATTTACCTTAACACATGCTGATGACTCTGGAAGCTTCCTGCAATTTTTGTTAGAATTTTTAAGCAAAGCTGTCAATTCTTTATATGTTTTAAATAAAAATAAAAATTATTCAAATGTAACATTTTGATGCTAATTATACTCTTTTATCGGCTTGAAATATCGGTTATCGGTCTCTTTGACTACAAATTATCGGTATCGTATCGGCCTTGTAAAAAAAACATCGGTCTATCACTAGTAATCATGGAAACTTTTTTTTAATGTAGTCATTGCTGTATATTTTATACAGTATAATATTGTGCTGTGTTTTCCAGGCATCAGAATTTTTTTATTGACATTTCCATTCATTCCAATGGCGATCTTTCGTTTATGGTGATGGACCGACTTGAGTTGGTCCGTTAATCGGTGCCGCTGCATTTCCTCTTCTTCAGGAATGTCCCAGTATTACTACCATGTGCGCAAGGCCATTGACAACATCCTGAGACACCTGGACAAGGACGTGGGACGCTGCATGCTGATGACCAACGCGCAGATGTTGAACAAAGAGCCAGAGGACATGATCACGTATGCGCAAGATGACACGTGTCAAAATATCGTCATCTGCGTATCGTTTGTTCTTTTTCATTTTCAATCAGGCAATGAAAAACTATCAACAGGACTTTGTTCTTGCAAATGCTTGCTATACCTTCATTAAATTCTGTTCTGTGGCTCCTTTTTATATTAAATATTTTGGATCTGAACCTAAACTTTCCATATGAAAAATCAGTCGGCTTTTCGTTTTTTTGTGTTCGATTGAAACGAATAAGAATGATAATAAGTCACTTTTTCTATTTTGGATTGCCAATTGAAAATCCAAAGCACAAACGATGCATGGATTCATGACCCTTACCTGGATAATGAAGGCGATGTGTTGCAGGGGTGAAAGGAAGCCCAAGATCGACTTGTTCCGAACGTGCGTGGCGGCCATTCCTCGCGTGATGCCCGACGGGATGTCAAAGAGCGAGCTCGTAGAACTGCTCTCCCGGTGAGATGAGGAACAATTAAGTTCAAAGTAGAGCTGTCAAACGATTACATTTTTTTAAAATCAGATTAATCACATTTTAGAATAATCTGAATTAAAATCGCTTTTTTTTAATCAATATTTTTGACCCGCCAAAATTAAAGAGCACCAGTTATGTGTTAATTCTTTCGACATTTATTTTTTTGATTGATTGGTTTATTAAACATATGAACATAAACACATTACAAGTATAAAATATAAGTTGAAGTGGGAAAAAAAACAAGAATAGGAAGAAAATTCGTCAGTAATTTTACAGTTTATATGTTTAAAAAGGAAGAAGTTGAAAACTTGTCTCGTGCTGCCCCTTATGTTTTATTTCAACAGATACAATAACAGGTTAATGCATTTCATTTTTTTTTTTTTTTTTTTTTTTTTTTTTTTTTTTCTTTTTTTGTGTGTGCATGCGTGCGTGCGTGTGTTTGTTAGCTCACCAGAAAACCTATTAGAAAAAAAAAATCTTATACCGTTCACCTAAATCGAACACCAGGAGACCCGAGGGGACCGAAGAAAACCAAGGAAGGTGAAATCCAGCACCGACCAGACACCCCCCACCAGAACTCCTCCCCAGCCCAAGAAACATCCAGACCCCAACAAATCCAAAAAACAAAGTCAGGGAGGCCTCAAGAGACCAACGGAGAGACCGAGAAAAGGAAGGAAGGACAGACGAAGCCGCGTGAGATCCGAGACACCAGCCTCCACCGATTCAATAACCTGAGGAGGAAACAGATTGTGTCTGAGTTTCGGTAGATGCTGGTGTGGTGGATCTGGCATGCATGAAAATCTCCACCAAAGAGGGGGGCCGTCGACCCCCGCCGGAACAGAGCAAGCGCAACACCTCAGGGCCCCCCAGGCCGCGGCAGCGCCAAAGGACGACCCCCGGGCCCCACCAGGGCCACCGGCCGGAGAGCAAACCCAGGAGCAGGAGCGCCCCCCGCCCCAACACGGCCCGCGCCCCCGGCCCAACGCAGCAGGACGGGGCACTGCAGGCCCACCAGGCACCCCACCGGCCCCCAACCCCCGCCCCCCCCACCACCCCCCGCCCCCCATCCACCCCCCGCCACCCACCCCAACCCAGCCCCAGCCGCCCCCATGCCCCCAATCCCCCAGACACCCCCCACCCCCAGCACCCCCCCACCCCGCAACCCCCACCACCGCCCCCCCCCAACAAAGCCGCCCCCCCCCCGACCCCACCCCAACCAACCGGCAGCCCCCCAACCCCCGACCCCCAGCCCCCGGGGACCACCCGCACCCAGGCACCGGCGCCGAAGAGGGGCCGGACAGCGGAGCGGAGAGGGCAGCCGCGCCCACCCCACCCCCCGCCGTGTGGAAGGACGGAACACCGGGGGCAGAAGGGGGAGATGGGGGCACCGGAGGGCGGCCGACACCCCCGAACCCCAGGCCCAGCGGGGGAAGGCCCCGGTCGTCACCCCAGCGTTCTTTGTGAAAATTAACCCCTGTTACTGAGTCCGCCAGCTCGCGGACTGGCGAACTCTACCCCTAAACCGTGAATGTGACCCCACCCAGTGTATATACAAGTGTGTGTGTGTGGTGCATTAAAATTAGGAGCAGGTGAACCGGAGCCGATGGAAATGATATTCCCACGCTCCGATCCACCCGCCACCCAAGCATGTTGCTGAGTGTATGTGGTGCATTAAAAAAAAATAGATAGGGCGGGGGGGGGGGGGGCGGGTGGCGACACGGACAGGGGACCGCAGCACTGCTCTATACTGCGGCCCCCAACCGATGGCACCCCCACAAGCCCCCAAGCCCCCCCCCCCCCACCCACAAGTTGTGTGGTGTATTAAAATTGGAGGGGAGTTGTAGGGTGAAGACGGTGTTTCCACCCTACCCCACCCCCCAAAGTGTGTTATGTGCCCTATATGTCTATAAAAGTGTATTGTGCAAACCTAGTGTAGTGAGTTAAGAGGTGTGACCAGCGGGGCCCCCCCCAACCGGGCGGGGGCAGGAGGCGCACCGGCCCACCAAGCCCCCACCCACCCCACCAGGACCCCGGCGGGCATATGGGACCCGTCCGGCGGGGCGATAGGGCTCGCCCCCCGGATACTGGGTCCCGCCCGAGGTGTCAGGACGCCCACCGGAGCGGGGCGGGCACGACACCAAACCCCAGCCACCCCCGCCGGCCCCCATAGCATCGAGACCCGGGCCATGGATGGAGCCCCCGGCCCAGGGGAGGGGAAGGAAGGCGTACCGGGGAAGGGGAAGGGAGGAGGGAAGGGGACGACAAGAAGGGCAGGGGGCAGCGGCAGGGACGCAAGGAGAGGGGGAGAGGAGGAGGAATGGTTAATGCATTTCAATGAAAGAAAATGTATAAACTTGTGCGTATGTACAACTGCACTTTGACATGCACGTACATTTGCCAGTAATGTAATTCATAGTTATACACCATAATAATTCATCCTCATATTTACATATACAATTTTTCATTACACTCATACATCGAAAGGAATGACACAATTTCTGCTGTTTTGCCAGCTCAAGTCTGATTTAAATCATTTTCTTGAACTTTGCTTTTAAACGTTTGTTTAAACTCAGCAAGGTGACTTGCATCTTTTCAGGTCAGTACCGAAATTAATCCACAAAATGACACCTCTTGCAAAAACACACCTTTGCTTAATATTTGTTCTTGTTTAGATATTTTTGTCAACACTTGTACCCATTTCAAAAAGCTTCTGACGACTGTTGCCGAGTAGATTGTTGTATACTTTATACATTATTTGTGCTGTTTTAAACTCAACCAAGTCATAAAATGTCATTGTATTTCATTTAATAAATAATGCATGTGTTGGTTCTGCATATTTTAATCGATTATAAATTCTTATGGCTCATTTAATGTTATGAGGACGTCTTCAAAAATGTTTATCCTATTAATTACTCGCATGATTTAAAATGGGAAAAAACGAGCCCAACAGTTTGACATGAACAAATATTCAGAATGTCACATTTATCAAATGCTTTACTTTAATGCACGTAGTTATATTTTTTGCTCAAACGCAACACGTGCTACCTTTAACGTAACCATCCGCTGTCAGCGAAAGGATCATCTGCGATTAATCTGTGTTAATACATGATTAATGCGATCATTTTTTTTGTGATTAATTAATTAGTTAACACTCTAACTTTTGATAAAGATTGAGCTGCACTAATTCCAAGTGGGTTCGTTGTTTCCTTCATTTATTGGTTGGTTCAGTCATTTGTTAATTCTTTGATTTGTTGCTTGACCGGTCCGCATTTTTAGCATAAGCTTTTTAATACAGAATCAATTGAAGTTTGGAGCCGATCTCGTTCAGATCTACAGTCCCCTCCAGAATCCCAATGACATTGACCAGGAAGTGGGCCGCTGACGAATCAGATGAGCAAAAAAAGTCTACTATGTAACTTTTCTCTCCCTTCTAAGCAAGAGTTTTCTTTGTCCGCTAGGCTGACGATCCACATGGACGACGAGCTCCGACTCATCGCTCAGAACTCTTTGCAAAGTCTGCTAGTGGACTTCTCCGACTGGAGGGACGACGTGCTGTTCGGCTTTGCTGGCTTTGTGCTGCGTGAGGTCCACGACAGCCACCCGGCGCTGTTGGACTCGTCGCTCAAGCTACTGCTCCAGCTGCTCACCCAGTGGAAATTGACGGCGGCGGCGGCGGCGGAGAACAGCTACGGCATGGCTAAGATACACACTGCCGAGGTGCTGAAGTCCCCGATACATTTATTTATTTCTTCTTTTTTGAGAGAGCCCAGTATTGTTCATTCGGTAATCTTACCGATTCGACATGTCATCATCATTGCTCTCTCTTTTTCTTTTTCTTTTATGTGCGTGTGAGTGTGTGCTCATTAATTCACTTAAAACCTATTAAAAATCCCAAACCGTTCACCTAAACCGAATACTTCAGAATCCACCTGGAGTCGTGAAGTTGTCAGGAGACCCGAGGAAAGATCAAAGAAAGGTGAAATCCAGCACCGACCAGACATCACCTACTGCCCACCGGGTTACCAACCAGAATCTTTCACCAACTTCAGAAACATCTAAATTCCCCCAAAATTTGGGAGACCTCAAGAGACCAAAGGAAAGACTGAGGAAAGGAAGGAAGGATAGATGAAGCCCCCGATACATTTATTTATTTCTTCTTTTTTGAGAGAGCTCAGTATTGTTCATTCGATAATCTTACCGATTCGACATGTCATCATCATTGCTCTCTCTTTTTCTTTTATGTGCGTGTGAGTGTGTGCTCATTAATTCACTTAAAACCTATTAAAAATCCCATACCGTTCACCTAAACCGAATACTTCAGAATCCACTTAGAGTAGTAAAGTTGTCAGGAGACCCGAGGAAAGATCAAAGAAAGATGAAATCCAGCACCGACCAGACATCACCGACTACCCACCAGGTTACCAACCAGAATCTTTCACCAACCCCAGAAACATCTAAATTCCCTCAAAATTAGGGAGACCTCAAGAGACCAAAGGAAAGACTAAAGAAAGGAAGGAAGGATAGATGAAGCCCCAGATACATTTATTTATTTCTTCTTTTTTGAGAGAGCCCAGTATTGTTCATTCGGTAATCTTACCGATTCGACATGTCATCATCATTGCTCTCTCTTTTTCTTTTTCTTTTATGTGCGTGTGAGTGTGTGCTCATTAATTCACTTAAAACCTATTAAAAAAATCCCAAACCGTTCACCTAAACCGAACACTTCAGAATCCACCCGGAGTCGTGAAGTTGTCAGGAGACCCGAGGAAAGATCAAAGAAAGGTGAAATCCAGCACCGACCAGACATCACCTACTAACCACCGGGTTACCAACCAGAATCTTTCACCAACCCCAGAAACATCTAAATTACCCCAAAATTTGGGAGACCTCAAGAGACCAAAGGAAAGACTGAGGAAAGGAAGGAAGGATAGATGAAGCCCCCGATACATTTATTTATTTCTTCTTTTTTGAGAGAGCCCAGTATTGTTCATTCGGTAATCTTACCGATTCGACATGTCATCATCATTGCTCTCTCTTTTTCTTTTTCTTTTATGTGCGTGTGAGTGTGTGCTCATTAATTCACTTAAAACCTATTAAAAAAATCCCAAACCGTTCACCTAAACCGAACACTTCAGAATCCACCCGGAGTCGTGAAGTTGTCAGGAGACCCGAGGAAAGATCAAAGAAAGGTGAAATCCAGCACCGACCAGACATCACCTACTAACCACCGGGTTACCAACCAGAATCTTTCACCAACCCCAGAAACATCTAAATTACCCCAAAATTTGGGAGACCTCAAGAGACCAAAGGAAAGACTGAGGAAAGGAAGGAAGGATAGATGAAGCCCCCGATACATTTATTTATTTCTTCTTTTTTGAGAGAGCCCAGTATTGTTCATTCGGTAATCTTACCGATTCGACATGTCATCATCATTGCTCTCTCTTTTTCTTTTTCTTTTATGTGCGTGTGAGTGTGTGCTCATTAATTCACTTAAAACCTATTAAAAAATCCCATACCGTTCACCTAAACCGAATACTTCAGAATCCACCCGGAGTCGTGAAGTTGTCAGGAGACCCGAGGAAAGATCAAAGAAAGGTGAAATCAGCACCGACCAGACATCACCGACTACCCACCGGGTTACCAACTAGAATCTTTCACCAACCCCAGAAACATCTAAATTCCCCCAAAAATTAGGGAGACCTCAAGAGACCAAAGGAAAGACTAAAGGAAGGAAGGAAGGATAGATGAAGCCCCCGATACATTTAAGTAGTCACCTGGTTTTTGATCTTACAGTATTTAATGTCGGTTTAAGATTGTATGACTTGCTTAACCCAAGTAGCTTGTAGTTGACTATTGTTAATTTTTATTCGTCATTTTTAAAATTTAGTCTCAGTTTTAGTCAAACTTGTTCGTTTTTTTCATAGTTAGTCAACCCCATCCCGTTTTTATTTAGTCCATTTTTAGTCGACTATAAATCTAGCATTTTAGTCTTTATTTTAGTCCAAGAAAACATACTTTTCACCGTCTAGTAAACTGTCAACGTTTTAGTCTAGTTTTAGTAAGGACAGTCATTTAACACCCGTCATTTTTTTGTAAGAAGATTATGTAAAACTATTTCACATCATATTTTCTTCATCTTTTTGATGAAAAACAACTTGACACACAATTACAGTACGGCATATCAACAAGTGGCTACTATAGCTCTATGCTACGAGCTAGTAAATTAGCCAGCATTAATTAGCGGTCGGATTAACATTGTTGTTGGAATGTTATATTCCATTGGATTAATGTCACTTTTCTAACTATAATTTACTCTTACCTTTCACCGCGAATCTGCACACGCGTGTCTGTCCCACGTGTTTGTGCATGTTGCACTCGCTTAGCTGCGGATTTGAAAGGGGTTCGTGTCACATGACAGTGCCACAGTATCAGATTAGCAGCGACAATCATTTACAAAATCATAGAATTTTTGTCTCGTTTTTGGTTCATCAACTATAAAGTCCCGAGATTTTAGTTCCGTTTTTATTAAATGAAGCACATTTTCATCTCGCCTTCATTAGTCGACGAAAATGCATCCTGATTTAGACTCAGTTATTGTTTATTAATGAGGGTTTTCGTCTCGTCTAATTTTAGCCCCGGTGAAAAATGTGCGTTGACGAAATTATTTTTGTCTAGTTTTCTTTGACAAAATGAACACTCGTAGGGACTTGACTTGACTTGACTTTTTTTTTGCCACTGTCCTTGGGACTTTGCTCGAAACGTGGCAATCTCCGAATCCCTGTTTTTTGTCCTCTGCAAGCTGCTGCAGACGAGCTCCAACGCGAAGACGGCGGCCGAGCGAGGCCCCCACGCCGCCGCGCTGCACGCCGTGGAGGGTCTGGCCCTTGTGCTGCTCTGCTCCTGCCAGCTCAGCACTCGAAGACTCGCCGTCGCCACCCTCAAGGAAATCCGCAGCCTCTTCGGCGCGCTCGGGCAGTCGGAGGTAAAAATCCGCTCGCGGCAAGACGACGACGACGGAAGGCACTTTTGTTGTTGGGTTTTGAGCCTCGCGTTGTCCCGCTGCAGGATGACGATAAGGCGGTGATCGAGGTCATGGACCGGCTCAGCCCTGTGATTGCCGACAGCTTCGTCAACGTGGCCGCCGTCTCTGACGCCGTGAGTTGTGCGAGGCTTTCAAATCTCCCATCAGATCCTCAAATATGCCACCGAGAGCTAGAATGGGAAAACGTCACCTCTCGTTTAAGTGAAGTGCAGAAATGTACCGAGAAATGCAAAACTTTCACATGAATATTGGTCTCAATTTTGATATTAAAAAAAAATATATTCAACTTTTCCACAAACTAAAATAGTTCTCAAATGTGTAAAAGACATGTCTGTGACATGCATTCGTCAAAACTGACATTGGATCCAATATTTCTGCTGTCCCTAAATCAGCCAAAAACGCTCTGTTCAAAACAGCCCGTTTTAGGGGCGTGTCACTTTTATGTAAATAGCAGACCCAGGCCACGCCTAGGCCATACCATTCTCTCTCTCAAAGGGGCTGTGATTTCGGCTCCGTTAGCCATGTGCTAATGTTGTGAATGGAAACGACTCGGCCATAGCGAGCAGAAGCAGTGCGGTACAACCGGGCCAATTTGAGCCAGACAGACTTGTCTTTTACACATTTGACAACTATTTTAATATGTGCAAAAGTGGCATAACGTTTTACCGTAAGTAGCGTTCATTTGCGATTGTTTAGGCAGTGGTCATTTTTGCCGTAACCGGCAACTCTCCCGCGAGCGTTATTTGCCGTGAATGTCCCTGATTTGCCGTGAATGCTTGTAGACATTTACAACTGATTTTGGGGATCAAAGTTCGTGGGATATTTTTAGTTTAAAAAATTAAACAGAGAGCGTTATTTGCCGTGAATGTCTCTGATTTGCCGTGAATGCTTGTAGACATTTACAACTGATTTTGGGGATCAAAGTTCGTGGGATATTTTTAGTTTAAAAAATTAAACAGAGAGCGTTATTTGCCGTGAATGTCTCTGATTTGCCGTGAATGCTTGTAGACATTTACAACTGATTTTGGGGATCAAAGTTCGTGGGATATTTTTAGTTTAAAAAATTAAACAGAGAGCGTTATTTGCCGTGAATGTCTCTGATTTGCCGTGAATGCTTGTAGACATTTACAACTGATTTTGGGGATCAAAGTTCGTGGGATATTTTTAGTTTAAAAAATTAAACAGAGAGCGTTATTTGCCGTGAATGTCTCTGATTTGCCGTGAATGCTTGTAGACATTTACAACTGATTTTGGGGATCAAAGTTCGTGGGATATTTTTAGTTTAAAAAATTAAACAGAGAGCGTTATTTGCCGTGAATGTCTCTGATTTGCCGTGAATGCTTGTAGACATTTACAACTGATTTTGGGGATCAAAGTTCGTGGGATATTTTTAGTTTCAAAAATTAAACAGAGAGCGTTATTTGCCGTGAATGTCTCTGATTTGCCGTGAATGCTTGTAGACATTTACAACTGATTTTGGGGATCAAAGTTCGTGGGATATTTTTAGTTTAAAAAATTAAACAGAGAGCGTTATTTGCCGTGAATGTCTCTGATTTGCCGTGAATGCTTGTAGACATTTACAACTGATTTTGGGGATCAAAGTTCGTGGGATATTTATAATTAAAAAAATTAAACAATCAATGCCCCCGTTGTAAAAGTAACTCTTCTTCTTTTAATCGTACTAGTTTTTTCATCGTGTCATTGTCTTTGCTTGTCCATGATTTCACATTAAATTCAATTCAACGCTTGAGCCATGATGGCGGATGAGAAGCTCTACACTAAAACATGTCCTGTCTTTTCCAGGCCAACGCGTCCGCCGGCCCCCACGTGGACCTCCAGTGGCTCGCCGAGTGGAACGGCCGGCTGGTCAACAGCCGCTACGACATCCGCAGCCCGTCGCACGTGTGGATCTTGGCGCAGTCGGTGAAGGACCCGTGGGTGCTGTGCATGTACAGCCTGCTGCGACAGGACCACCTGCCCAAGCATTGCCCCACCGCCCTGGGCTACGCGTGGCCCTCCGCCTTCGCTCGGATGCAGATGCTCATGCCGCTGGTCGACCCCAAGTGAGAGTTCGTTCATCGCCTTCGCTTACACACTCGGGGTCCAGGCGTGGACAAACGGAATAGACTGTACCAACGTACACATACAAACGCATCAAAATAATCACTATAAACAAAAAACTAATAAAAAAAGAAGAATATTCTACAATTATAAATGTTTTTATTTTTTTAATCTAATATTAGCATTTCAACTTACTTTTTGAGCCGCTACTCCTCCACGTTGAGAGGAACCAGTTGAGGTGGCTGGGGCATCTGGTTCGGATGCCTCCTGGGCGCCTCCCTGGGGAGGTGTTCCGGGCATGTCCTACCGGCAGGAGGCCCCGGGGACGACCCAGGACACGCTGGAGAGACTACGTCTCACGGCTGGCCTGGGAACGCCTTGGGATCCCGTCGGAGGAGCTGGCTGAAGTGGCTAGGGAGAGGGAAGTCTGGGCTTCACTGCTAAAGCTGCTGCCCCCGCGACCCGACCCCGGATAAGCGGAATTGAAGACGGAACGGAACGGAACTTACTTTTTCACACTTAAAAAAAAAAAAACAATAATCAGATTTCTTTTTTCAATTGTATTTTAATATTGTAATATTAAAATAATATTTTTACAAATATAAAAACAAATTATAATCTAATATTACATCTAATATTGAGATTTTTTTTTTCCAATTGAATTTTAAATGTGAAGTCCGGAGTTTTGACTATTTCTGTTTGTAAGCAAACAATTCAAAACGGACCCCTCCCATGGTTCAACCCATACGAGCTCAACGCTCACGCCCCTCCTTCCTCTGAGCGCACTCAACCAAGCACCAGTAGCTTCCTGTACAGCAGCAGACGGTGTCTCAACTGCGGTACCTGCGAGAATGAGTGACGAGGTATCTCGCAAATGGTCACGTTACTAATCCGAGACTGCACCGGCGATCACCGATAGGGATAATAGTTCAAAACGACATTAACAGAAGCCCAGAAGTGTAGATTGAGAAGGAATTTATGTGCATACATTCTGTATTTATCTAGTGTATATTTCTGAGTGAAAACATTGAACTTCACCTTTTATACATTTAAAAAATTTGATCTAATATTAGCATTTCAACTTACTTTTCCACAGAATCTAATATTCCGATTTTTTTATTATTTTCATTTGTATTTTTATAATGTAATATGAAAATAATATTTTACAATTATAAATTTAAAAAATGGAATCAAATTTTAGCGTTTCAATTTTTTCACATTTTAAAAAACATCTAATCTGATTTTTTTTTAAATTTTCAATTGTATTTTAATATTGTAGTATTAAATGAATATTTTGCAATTATAAATTTAAAAAATGTGATCTAATATTAGCATTTCAACTTACTTTCCCACATATCTAATATTCAGATTGTTTTATTATTTTCATTTGTATTTTTATAATGTAATATGAAAAGAATATTTTACAATTATAAATTAAAAAAATTGAATCTAATTATAGCGTTTCAATTTTTTCACATTTTAAAAAACATCTAATCAGATTTTTTTTTTCAATTTTCAATTGTATTTTAATATTGTAGTATTAAATGAATATTTTGCAATTATACATTTAAAAAATGTGATCTAATATTAGCATTTCAACTTTTTCACAATCTATTATTTAGATTTTTTTTTCAAATTTTCAATTGTATTTCAATAGTGTGGTATCTTTTGACATGAAATTATTTTCCCGTAACCGTTTGCTGCTGGCCATATTTAACGTTATAAAACCAGTTTATTTCTCTATATTGTATTTTATGAAGTTTTTATACAATGCATTGCTGTCTTGTCTTTATTAACAACACGAAACAAAACAAAAAACTGTGGACTGTATGACTATATGTGTCTCGAATGGTCTTCATCATCTGGACAAATATTTCCCTGATTGTTTTTATTGGAGTGCTGCTATCTTGATATCAAACTTAAGTGTTATCAAATAACTCTGACTTCCCAGTAACCTGGCAAACGCAAAGAAGACCAGCAGCACCTCAGGCAGTGCGGACAACTACGTGACCGTGTGGCGGAACTACTTGATCCTTTGCTTCGGGGTGGCCAAGCCCAGTGTCATGAGCGCGGGTCACCTGAGAGCGTCGACACCCGAGATCGCCACGACCACGCCCGACGCCACTGCGGGCAGCGACAATAAGGCGAGAGATGCAAATTTTGTTTCACCCCTATGGAATTTTTGTATCAATTTAAGCAAGTTTTTTTTGGGGGGGGGGGGCAGGACTGGGGTGTGCAAACTTGCAATTTTAGTGAATATTTTGACACTTGTGTTTTGTAATTTTTTTTTATCTTATGTACGTAACTGGATGTTGACAAGCGTAACATGTCCACTCAGTCGTAGCGAAAAATCTATTGATAAATAAAACTATTTCAGAAATTCTAAATATATTTATCAAACAGTGCAGTCAGCTTGATAACTGAATCAAATTAAGTAAAGGTCCACCATGTGCTTATTAAATGCTAATATTAGCCACATATGTCCACCCTGTCACCAGGCATGCACATTGTCTGCTTTCATCCATCCATCCATCCATTTTCTGTACCGCTTGTCCTCACAAGGGTCGCGGGGGTTGCTGGAGCCTATCCCAGCTGGCTTCGGGCAGTAGGCGGGGTACACCCTGAACTGGTTGCCAGCCAATCGCAGGGCACACAGAGACCAACAACCATACTCACAATCGCACCTATGGACAATTTGGAGTGTCCAATTCACCTGCCATGCATGTTTTTGGAATGTGGGAGGAAACCGGAGTACCCGGAGAAAACCCACGCAAGCACGGGGAGAACATGCAAACTCCACCCAGGAAGGCCGAAGCCCGGAATCGATCTCACAACCTTTGCACTGGGAGGCGGTCGTGCTAATCAGTCAGCCACCGTGCCGCCCTTGTCTGCTTTCAGATCATCTATAATAAATCAATAAATGGGGAGGCTCACTGAATGTGCATTCCTTAACAATACACCATTTTGTTCCGATTGAAGCCTCATGTTGGGATGTCAGATTTCTGTAATCATATGTTCAATCACATCAGCGCTTGTTTAATACCTCAGGCGGTCCCAGGCTGCCCGTCCGTGGCTTGGCTCCTCAAGCAGTTGGTTCCTCTCATGAGGGCGGAGAGCGTGGAGCTGACAGAGGCATTAGTTCTGGGCTTTGGGCGCACCAACTCTCTCGTCTTCAGGTATTTCACAGACTTTTTTGGGGACCCCTTTATTACACCCAACAGGGGAGGCGGTGAGCGACGTCATTCAAATGAAAATATTGCCCTGCATTCATGTGGGCGAAGCAGAGGATTATGGTGATGCTTTGTTAGTAATCAATGATGTGTTAACACATTTTTTTTTTGTGTTGGAGTATTTTCTGTCGTAGCAGTTTGATTGACACGATGACTGATGTTGTCTGTCTGTCCGTCCTCAGGGAACTTGTGGAGGAACTGCATCCGCTAATGAAAGAAGCACTGGAAAGAAGACCCGAGGTTGGTTGATTTGATTTCCAGCAGAGCAAGACGACGAGAGAGATCAATGAGATCATTTGAAAGCATCACTCTATAATTTCTATAGAACAAGAAGCGGCGCGAGCGCCGGGACCTTCTGCGACTTCAGCTGTTGCGCATCTTTGAGCTTCTGGCAGACGCGGGCGTCATCAGCGACAGGTTTTGATACTCCGCACGGCATGCAGTCACAAAAAACAAAGCAAAGCCCTTTTTTTTTTTTTCTTCGACTTACTAAAACTACTTCCCCGCAGTACAAACGGGGCTGTGGAGCGAGACACCCTCGCTCTGGGCGCTCTCTTCCTGGAGTACGTGGACCTGACGCGGATGCTCCTGGAAGCCGAGAATGACAAAGACGCGGAGGTCCTCAAGGACATTCGTGCTCACTTCAGTGCCATGGTGGCCAACCTCATCCAGTGTGTGCCAGGTAGTCTCCAGCATTTCCTTTTCCACACTTATTAGTCTGCTTCAAGATTATTAAAAAAAAAAAAAAAAAAAAAACTAACGAAAAAACGAAAACTAAAATTCAAAAAACAATTTTGTTAACGAAATACAATAAAAAAAAATGCTTTTTAAAAAACGAAAACTAACTGAAACTACATTTTATGTTTGCAAAACTAACTAAAACTAACTATAATTATTTTTTAGTTTTTGGTAATTAGTTTAATGCATGAGCCTTTGGGGATGATTTTAAATGTGATTTTAAGTATATTTATTTAACCCGGAACAAGGACGTTTGAAAGTGTCACACAGAAGTGACGTCATCTAGCAGCAGCCAAGTTGCTTCGAGGCGACAACGAAATGCACACACACTAGGTAAGAAGTTAGTTTCTTTTCTCATTTGACCCTGGTGTTTATTAAATATTGCACACAAGCTGAGGTGGCAAATCCAAGTCCAGAAAGTAAAAACCCTGTCACAGTTTTGGCTTTAACCCCAGGTGCTAGCTTGCTAGTTCCCTGGCTAGCTCCCATGGTGCTCGTTTACCTGCTAGGGAGTGTTAGAGTAGACAATATTAAGTTTTGTACTCTTTGCGTGTTCAATTAACTGAATGGTGAGATCCTGGTGAAGAAGTCCCTTTGCAAAGGTATTATAATTATCAGAAGCTTCTGATGACAAAAACCGATGACACTGAAGCCGTGTTCCATCAGATTGTGTCGTCTACTCCGGCACATCATTATTTATTGAAAAGTGGGTGAATACGAAAAGTCTCCTCCCATCAGCCCACAGTACATTTGTTTACAACTCTGTTCCCATGGGTATAAATCAGATTAGAGAAAAACAATAATAATCAGCCTGTGCCTCCCTTCCGACCGGCAGAGACCGGCCCCAGACAAAAACTCCCTTCAAGATAGCAAATGGAATAAACCCGTTGCCCTTCTTCTGAGAGTGAGACAGATAATACAATTCTATTCATTGAGCCATACTGCTATAACTAAATCCAAAACGGCTAAAATATAAATTGAAACTGAAAAACAATGTTAATAACTTAACAGGAGCTAGCTAGCTAGCTAGCATCAATGGCTAAAGCCAAACTGTGTCAGGGTTTTTACTTTCGGGACCTGGATTTGCCACCTCTGCGCACAAGTAATACACATAAAAAATTGTATATATATATATATATATATATATATATATATAAACGAAAACTAATTGAAACTAAACTAAAACTAAGCATGTATTAAATAACTAAATCTATTAAAAACTAACAGAACCACTCTGAAAACGAATTAAAACTAACTAAATTTAAAAAACTCAAAACGATATAAAACGTTATATTGATTGAAAGAGGTCCACATATTGAGGTTCTTCAAGACACAAGGATGATATTTTACTATACTGACAGGCTGAAAATTAAAAATGTTCAGATGCTGGTAATGAAATGAGACGATTGTTTCCCCTCCTCAGTGCACCACAGGCGCTTCCTGTTTCCGCAGCAGAGCCTCCGACATCATCTCTTCATCCTCTTCAGTCAGTGGGCGGGGCCATTTAGCATCATGTTCACCCCCTTGGACCGTTACAGTGACAGGAATCACCAGATCACACGCTACCAGTATTGTGCCTTGAAGGTAAAAAATAAAAATAAAAATGGAGGAAACCTCCATCGCTTGCACATAGGCTGCTACGTTGTGGTTGAACAAAAAAAAATGCTTTCACTTGAATTCTACTCGAGTCCTTTTATATATCAAAATTATAAAGGCGTTGTGCAAAGAAAACACGGTGCAAAAGCTGTTGCTCCGCGTCCTAATTGTTTTCTTTTTTTATCTTTACGTCAACTCTACACTTTGCTGCCTTGGTTTATGACAGCCTAAAAGCAGGGCAAACTAATGGCGCGTAAATATTTACTGGTACTAAATTTACGGCAAGTAAAAAAAAACGATAAAATAAAAAGTTAAACATAGGCCAAACAGTTTGTGACTGTTCAACTAATATTATTTAAATAGAGCTCAAATAGATGAACGTGTAATTATTCAAATATTTTCTAATGGTTCGAGCATGAAGGAAAACAAATCTGTTACAATTCAGACTTTTACTCTCTATCGTTTTATTTGACTCTGTCAGCTGCGGAAGCATATTGAGAAACAAATTTGATCCTGTGTCAAGTTTTGAGTTTGTATGTACACAGTGACTTCATGTATAATTCTATTTAACTTCAATGTACAACACATTTGAAATGATTTTCCTATATTGAAGCGTCATGTGTTAAAACTGCTGCATACTGTTACAAAAATGTCATTCCCAATTCAATTGAAAAATCAAAGTTGGATGACCTCCAAAGTTGGGCAATTGAACAAAATATTTTAAGCGTTGCAGTTGTAAAAATTGGCTTTCCAGCATTTCGCGACAAAGAAACCGAGATAATTGGTCCTTGTTTTGTCCCCAAACGTGAAATAACGGCTCAACAAATAGATTTGGAGTAACGAAAGTCAGCTTTGATTGAAGCGCCGCAGAAAATGGATGAACGGGTACGACTATTCGTCTGCGTTCTTGCAGGCCATGTCTGCCGTGCTGTGCTGCGGCCCGGCCTTCGACAACGTGGGCCTCTCTCCAGACGGCTACCTCTACAAGTGGCTGGACAACATTCTGGCCTGCCAAGACCAGCGGGTACGCAGTGTTTACTTTCAGAGGGGGGGGGGGGGGGGGCGGGCTTCATTTGAGACAAAAGGTTTTGTCTCCAAACACGGCACAGCAGCAAAGTTAAGCCTGGCTTTCTTCTTCTGCCGTAGCTTGAGGGTCTGCAAAATAAGTTGCAATACAGTCACACTCAAGAAACCAGAATTAATTGTTTCCTCGCTCACTTTTGCTCTTCCAGTATTTCGCTTCTGCACGCAGATGGATGTTGCTAACTAATTGCTAACTAATACAACAAAAAAAGTGACGAGTAGTGTTTAACTCATTCACGCGCAACCGTTTTCACTGAAGCAACCCCCTTCACTCCCGGCTGTTTTACTAGATTTTGACTGATTTTGCAAGGCCCACAGAATATTGTGTTCTATTGCTATTAAAAACATGGAAAAGAAAGATTTGAATCTCTTCTTTCATCCGGAAAAAAAAGTATATTTCTATCTGTTTCCAGTGTTTTGCAGCAATTAGCATTAGAATATAGCTAAGTTTCATCATTATTCACAAATCTGTTTAAGACAGTGGGGAAAAGAGCTTTTTTGCAACATGGCCCTTGATCTCTTATACTCTGCTGCCACCTGCTGGCCGTTTTTTGTAATAACTGTCATCGCTTTAAGCGTCCTCTTTAAGTCAGAGGCTTCATTAAAGCCTACAGGTATGCTCTAGCATAAAAAAAAATATATATATAAATACATTTTTCGGACCATGGTTATGGTCGTTTTTTACGTTTTTGGGAGCAAATGAGTTAATGCGTACACACAGGGTAGTTATGTCATTGAAATGACATTTGTGATTGGGCTGCGATTGTCTGGCGAGCAGTTCATCCCTCTCACCCAAAGCCAGTCATGTAATGGGATCCCCGCACCCAAATGTTTGCCAGCCCCCCCCCAACCCCCCCCCCCCCCGATTTAAAGTTGACCCCACGCTCTCGCCTCAGGTCCACCAGCTGGGGTGCGAAGTGGTCATCCTGCTCTTGGAGCTCAACGCCGAGCAGGTCAACCTGTTCAACTGGGCCGTGGATCGCTGCTACACGGGTTCCTACCAGCTGGCATCGGGTTGCTTCAAAGCCATTGCCACGGTGTGCGGCAGCAGGTACAAAGAAACCGTCTTGTGTCTTGCTCGTTATCAGTGACTAACTGAACAAGCCTTTTTTCACCTTAATTGACAAGTGTCATTTAGCGGCAATGGCGATGAAGTGCTGCATCCGTGAGTGAAAATACGACCCGCTCACTTTTATTCTCAACACTCCACTTGGTTGCAGCTGCTTGCCCATTAGCTCCGCCCCCCCTGGAAGATATGTTGATAAAAAGCTGTCTGCTTTTCAATGACATGAATTTCGTCGTGCTTACCTTGCAGAAACTACCCGAGCGACGTTGTGACGCTGCTCAATCTGGTCCTCTTTAAAGCGCCCGACGCCAGCAGAGAGATTTATGAGATTTCTATGCAACTGATGCAGGTGCGATGAAGACACACGACTCGTCCGTTGAGGGCCCTGCGTGACGCTTTTCGTTTTGTTTTGGAGCAGATTCTGGAGGCCAGGCTGTTCGTGTACTCCAAGACGATGGCGGGGCAGAAGCCCAACGGCGTGCTTTTCGGCACTCACGCGCCGTTGCCGCCTCTCTACAGCGTCTCCCTCCCTCAGCTCTCCAGCCAGTTGGCCAGGATGTACCCTGAACTCACGCTCCCTCTTTTTTCAGGTGGGTATAGAAAGTCTCTTTGGATGTGTGTTTGTGTGCTACACATAATTAAGCACTCGAGTACTTGGAGAAAAAAAACAGGGCTGGGCAAAGTATGGCCTGCAAGCAACATACAGTTAAAAACAACAACAAGAAACATACAGTTCACTCACTTCTTGGATCTGACCCGGCAAGCTACTCTAACATTTTCAAGAGTAATGTAATACTTGTTGAATTCATGAAAAATGTTCCCATAAAATCGGCGACTTAAAATGTATGTATTCTTTTATTGTGTTGTTGCATTATAATTTGTTATTTATTTATTGGAAATGAATATAAAATATCTAAGATAATTTCACATTCACATATATTTAGCATTTATGTCATTACAAATAGTTAATCAATTGAAATTAATTAATTTTAAAATGCTAATTTATTGATTTCTTTTATTTGATGTTTTAATTTAGCCGTTGCTTGTTTAAATTGGTTATTTAAAATGTATACATTTTATTTGTATTTAATTATCTCATTACCACATTTTCTAACGGTTACTTAAAATATATTTATTCTCATTTATTGTCTTGTTGCATTATAATTTATTTATTTATTCGAAATTAGTATAAAATATCTAAGATCATTTCACATTCATATACATTTAGCATTTACGTAATTACAAAAATGCAAATGTATTTATTATTTCACGGTTAAAACACAATATTTTATTTGATGCTTTAGTTTAGCCATTGCTTGTTTAAATTGGTTATTTAAAACTTATATATTTTAATATTTTATTTGTATTCAATGATCTCATTAAATATTTTTTTAACGGATACATTGTAAATTCATAATATTAGTAAAATTATTTCACATTTACTATAGATGCATTTAAAAAAAATATGTTTGAATAATTAGTTAATTGATAAATGAATAAATTACTTCATTTATTGATCAGTAAACATATATTCCTGTTCTTTTCCCCCCCATTATTCATATGCACGTACTATGTACTTACCAAATCATTTGTTAATGAAACTTACCGTAATTATTTTTTTAAATCAACTATACATGTACAGTCTAAATTTAACAATTATTATTCTTATCCATGTGAAGTTAATTATAAAAAGTACCATAAAATAAGCACAAAATGGTTATTTTATTGTTGCATCATGTTTTACAACCACATTTCAGCTTCTTGTTTTCGTCCCATCGAATCAAATGCGGCCCTTGGTGGGCACAACATTTAGCCCCCCCCCCACCCCCCCCCCCCCCCGCGCTGCATGCTGCTTGCTCTAATCGGAGTGCGATGTTCCCTGAGGATGTATTTATGTGTTTGCTCCAGAGGTTAGCCAGAGGTTCCCCAGCACCCACCCCAACGGGAGACAGATCATGCTGACCTATCTCCAACCCTGGCTCAGCAACATCGAGCTCGTAGATAGCGGCCCGCTGCTCCCAGCCTTCACGCTGTCCTCCTCCTCCTCCGACGACGACGACTCCTCTACACGGGGGCGCGCCTCCGCCTCCGCCTCCGCCTCCGCCCAGCAGCATCTGAGGGGAAGCGGCTGGGGCTCTCTGCAAGCCACTTCCATGGTGCTCAACAACCTCATGTACATGACCGCCAAGGTAAATGAATCTCGTGACTGTCATAACAAGCGAAGAGAGCAAAGACTCCCCGATTATCGCAGGTGATATATTCCAGACCCAAACGGACAATCTGCGATATACAGAGACTGTATTTAATTTGTTTATTTGTATTTTTTTTTTTTTACATGTAGTAACTAGATAGGTATAGGTAGGTAGGCAGGTGAAGGAAATTAGACTTAAGTGGCCATAAGGGCAAATTGGTTAAAAGAAGATACAGATATGGGGTTCCACAGAGTTCAGTGTTAGAGCCTCTTTTTTTCTCCTTATATTTGCTGCTCCTGGATTCCATCCTGATAAAGTTTAGTGTTTCCATTCCTAGCTGATGTTGACAGTCAAATTCATGTGCCACTTAACTCATTTGCTCCCAAAAACGTATAAATACGTTTTATTTTAAATGTTTTAAGTGTCCCAAAGACATATTTATATGCTTTTTTTATGTTTATGTTTATGCTAGAGCAAACAGAAGGCCTTTGATGCAGCCTCTCAACTTGAGGGTTGAAGAAATTGTAGTTATTACAAAAAGGGCCAGCAGATGGCAGCAGAGCAAAAAAAGATCAACCAGGGTAATGTTGCAAAAAAGCAATTTTCCCCAGTGTTTTAAACAGATTTGTGAATAACGATGAAACTTAGCTATATTTTAATGCTAATTGCTGCAAAACGGAAACAGATAGAAATGTACTTTTTTCCCTGAATAAAGAAAATAATCTAATCTTTCTTTTGGTAGGGTCCATGTTTTTATAGCAATAGAACACAATATTCTGTGGACCTTGCAACATCAGTCAAAATCCAGTAAAACAGCCGAGTGAAGGGGGTTGCTTCAGTGAAAATGGCTGGCAGTGAATGAGTTAAAAGAAAGACACTTTCTCCTTGAAACCACTTTTACAGTATTATGTCTTCAAGAAATAGAAGCCTAAATGGCCATGAAATTTCTAAATTTCAATGAAAAGAAAACTTGTGATGGTATTTGGTCTTAGTGGCCCTCGATTTCACTGTTTTATGTTTAATTTTTCGATATCTAATGGTTTGATTTTAATTTATGTCCAGCACTTTCTCTCAACTGTTGTTTTTAGTAAGCGCTATAAGTAAAATTATGTTCAGGTAAAGGTAGGTAGATAAAGAAGATGATTAAAAAGACAAGAAAGAAAAGAAAAGTGAGTGGGCCAATGTTACTACCGTCTTGGATATTATTCCAAAGGACATTGCACTTAAACGAGAATCCACCAAACGCGAAACATAAACTCCCTGGCTGTGCTATTTGGGACAATTTTGTTTTTGTATTTCATTTGGCCAGTATGGAGATGACTTGCCAGGATCTGAAATGGAAAATGCCTGGAATGCTTTGGTGTGCAACGAAAAGTGGAGCCACAACCTGCGAACGGCGCTGCAGTTTCTCATCAGCCTCTGCGGCGTCAGCAGTGACTCCGCCCTCCTGCCATTCGTAAGACCGATTCTACAAGTTTCTAGGGTGACAATTTGCCACTGCAAAGAAAGACAGAAGCAACTTTTTTTTTTCATTGTTAGCAGAATCAGACATATGATTATTCAAAATGGCCGATACCAATATTAGTCAAAATGCTGAATATCGGCGCCGATAATCGGCCTATCCCTATTTAAAAAATACTTAGTAAGTAATTTGACTTTATTTGTGTGTTTTGGTATCTTCATTCGTTCATATTGATATAATATAAATAAAGGATACCAGCAAATCAGAAAAACTGCTGATTTTGGGGGTGCGTGTTTTTCACGGGACTTTATGGCACATCAGCCCTCACCGCACCTCCTCGTAGATATACGTCAGCCTATGATCGTCTTCTCCCCGTGTGCTCAGATCAAGAAGGTGGTGATCTATCTGTGTCGAAACAACACCATGCAAACCATGGAGGAGTTGATCTCGGAGTTGCAGCAGACGGACCCGGTCAACCCTGTGGTGCAGCACTGCGACAACCCGCCATTTTATCGCTTCACCGCCACCGGCAAGGCCGTCGTCAACATGGCGTCAGGTAATTCCGGGGGGCACAGCTGACAAAAGTAAACCCGTTTGATCGGAAGTAAACACCTTCACGTTTGGAACCTTTCCCCAGGAAACGCATCTCGCACCGTGACTGCGGCGGCAGGACAGGAGAGCTTCCCGGATGCTGATGAATACAAGACAAAGGACAACGAGGACAGGTGAAATCATTCACAAATGTGGGGACAAATGCTCCAATTTCATGGAGGACCAAAACTGCCAAAATAAAATAAATAAAAGTGAAAATAAAAACGGATACAAAAAATGTAATTAAAAATTTTAATCCAAAAGACAGAAATATAAATGAAAATAAAAAACAAAATATATAAATATATTCATAAATAAAAGCAAAATACCCCCCCCCCCAAAAAAAAAACTAGATAAAAAAATATAAAAATAGATGTTGAAATAAATACACAAATAAATATATAAATATAATTAAATATCAATCAATAAATACAAACACTCTGCTCTCACATTTATTTATTTCATGCTGCAGACGCTCTGTCAGGTCGAAATGTTTTCGTGCAAACTATACATTTTCGTGTCTTAACTCGTTAAACACCTCGCCACCATGCGGATGCTTTTGTTGGAGCGGGTCACATATATATTTCCATTTATATGTGCTTTTGGGGATTTAATTTTTGAATTATAATTTTTATATCCATTTTTATTTTAACATTTAGTCATTTATTTATTTTTAATTTGAGCAGTTTTGGTCCTCCATACAATTTGGCCCAATTCTCATTATGTATAAACACCACACCACAGGATAATCTTTCAGGCTAAATTTTTGGAAATACTTGATAATAAGATTTCTGTTGGCTTTGATTAGAATTGGAACAAATGGTCAAATTTGTTCTGATTATCAGTATGTATGTATGTACCGCCCACCACCAGATAATCATTAAGGATAATCTTATAGAAACATCCTATAACTGGAACTTTGAATTTGACCTGGTTATCGGTATTTGTGTACTCCACACCGCAGTCAGACAATTTCCACCCCTGCTGGTTTGATTAGCGGAGAAAAACAAACGTTGGGAAATAAGCCCCAATGATTATTTTTCCATCCTCAGGCTCAGCCATGTGAAGCGAGCTCACCACCGTCTGGAATCTCGCTACAGCAACAGCTCGGGAGGATCGTACGATGAAGACAAGTGTAAGCGTATTTCGCGCCATCGTCATTGATTCCATCGCCGTCTGGCGAGAGCAGGCCGGGAGGATAAAAAAATGGTGACGGGGCGTGGTGTCATCGATAATGCATAAACACGGTGCATGCAGTGTCCTGGATGAAAAGTGATTTGGACAATAGATATCAGTACTTAGAGTTAAACAATATACAATCAAAACACTTGAAGATTACTCATGGAGTTCCCCAAGGGTCTGTGCGAGGCCCCAAACTATTTATATTCTATATAAATGATATCTGTTGTGTCTCAAAAATATTCAAAAGTGTCTAATTTGCTGATGACACAACTCCTGACTGTTCAGGAGAGAACCTGAAGCAGCTTCTGACTACCGTGAAGAATGAATTGAACACATGAAAAAAACTGGTTTGACTTAAATAAATTGTCATTAAACTTAAACAAAACAAAGTTAATAGTTTTTGGCACTAGACAAATCACTCGTCAAGCCAAAATTATGGTAAACTCAGTTGAAATAGAAAGAGTGTATGAAAATGTGTTTCTTTGAGTAGTTATTGGCGACAAATTGTGTTGGAAGTCACACAAGGAAAATGTCAAAAATCATAGGGATAGTCTCTAAATAAAAGGATGCCCTGAATAAGAAATCATTATACACATGATACTGTTTATTATTATTACCATATCTGACTTTTTGTGTGGAAATCTGGTGAAACGCATTTAAAACAAATACCGACCCGGTTTTTAAACTGCAAAAAAGAGCTATAAGAATTATTAATCAATTAAAATATGCAGAACCAACACATTCACTATTTATTCAATGACATTTTATGACTTAGTTGAGTTACAATAATCTACTTGCCACAGTAGTCAGTGTTTACAAAAAAATCAAAACAAGAACAAATGTTAAGCAAAGGTGTGTTTTTGCAAGAGGTGTCATTTTGTGGATTAATTTTGGTACTGATCTGAAAAGATGCAAGTCACCCGTTGAGTTTAAACAAATATTTAAAAGCAAAGTTCAAGAAAATGATTTAAATCAGACTTGAGCTGGCAAAACAGCAGAAATTGTGTCATTCCTTTCGATGTATGATCCATCCATCCATCATCTACCGCTTATCCGGGGTCGGGTCGCGGGGGCAGCAGCAGCTTTAGCGGGGAAGCCCAGACTTCCCTCTCCCCAGCCACTTCAACCAGCTCCTCTCCGACAGGATCCCAAGGCGTTCCCATGCCAGCTGAGAGACATAATCTCTCCAGCGTGTCCGAGGCAAATAAGCATCTAAAAATGAGCATTCGATTAGCATCTATTTATCCAACAGCTAACTAGCATCTAGCTAGCTAATAAGCTAAACTAACTGGCATCCATCCACAGGTGAACTCCTGCCCCCTTATGTCGACTGGCTGATGGCCGTCGTTGAAAGCAACCATCCCCAGCCTCTACCCATGCCTCTCAACGGCGGCTGCTGGGCCCCTCTGGTCGACTTCCTGCCTGAGAACCTCACCCCGAGAGGACCGTTGCACAGGTCCGTATTCCACTTGAGTGATTTCAAACATTGCTGTCGGTGGTTCGATTAAAAAGATACAATGCTAATAATACAATCCCCGCCCTTTGTATTGCAAGTGTTAGAGTAGACAATATTATGTATTGTACTCTTTTTGTGTTCAATTAACTGAATGGTGAGATTCTGGTGAAGAAGTCCCTTTGCAAAGGTATTGTTATATCAGAAGCTTCTGATCACACAAAATGAAGACACTCAAACCGTGTTCCGTTCAGATTGTGTGTCCCTCCTTCTCCTGCACATCATTATTTATTGAAAAGTGGGTGAATACGAAAAGTCTCCTCTCCCCTCCCGTTCACAAAAAGGCAGAAGTTCCCAGGAATACAAATCAGATTAGACTTAAACAATAATAAATCAGCCTGTCTCTTTGACCGACTGAGACCGGTACTAGGCTATACTCCCTTTTAGATAATAAGTAAAAGAAACGTGTTGCCCTTCTCTTCTCAGGCGAGAGAGACAGATAAGAATACAATAGACAATACTATTCATTGAGCTACACAGCTATAACTAAATCCAAAACGGCTAAAATATAAATTGAAACTGAAAAACAATGTTAATAATTCAACACAAGCAAAGGAGAAAGGAGTGACTTTCACGTGCAACCGTGCCTTGAGTGAAGTGACAAAGAAAGCCGTTTTAAGCCCTTTTCTTTTTTCCTCCCAGGTGTAACATAGCAGTCATATTCATGACGGAGATGGTGGTGGACCACAGCGTGAGGGAGGACTGGGCCTTGCACCTCCCAGTGCTGCTGCACGCCTTATTTTTGGGTACGTGTATACTGTAATTTCTCATCTTGTCAAAACCCTGACCATGTGATTAAAATAACTCATGTGAAATAGTATTTTAAGTTGCGCGTAAGTTGTACTGTGCTTTTTTCTGTGAGTGTCGAATTGAGGTCAGTTCAGGGAGACCATCCATTTTCTGTACTGCTTATCCTCGTTGGGTTTTGTGGGTAAGATGGAGCCTATCCCAGCTGACTTGAGGCAAGTGGAAGGGAAACACCCTGGACTGGTCGCCAACCAATCACAGGGCACGTATAGGCAAACAAGCATTTATTACTGACATTCCATCAATGGAAAATTTTTGAGTTGTCAATGAACCTAAAATGCATGTTTTGGGGATAGTTGGGGGAGGAAGTTGTTGTTCAGTGAGCCCCAAATAGTTGTGCATCAGTGTACACAAATTTGCTATTTGTCTTTTGATTTTTTTCCCCTGTTTGTTCCCCCCAATGTTTAATTTATGGTTTAAAGTTTTCCAAAGCAAAGAACAAAAAAAAAAGAAGCAAATAACAGATGCTAATTAAAAAAAAAAAAAAAGTATATAAATAAATATCTATTTACTTTTGTTTTTGTTTTTTAAATTGAATTAGCATATGTTATTTGCAATTAACAATTAAATTAATTAACAATTAAATAAACAAAATAAATAGATATTTATCTATATATTTATTTAAAAAACTAAACAAATAAATATATAAATAATATCGATTTCTTTTCTTTTTTTAATTAGCGTCTGCTATTTGCCATATTTGTTTTGTTTTTTGCTTTAGAAAACTTTAAACCATGAATAAAACATTGGGGGGGGACAAAAAAAACAAAGCAAATAACAGATGCTAATAAATAGTATATATATATTTGTTTATTTTTATTTTGTTTTGAAATTTAATTAGCATCTGTTATTTGCTTGATTTTATTTGTATAAACAAAATAAAATAAATAAACAAAAACAAATCAATAGATATTTATTTATGTATTTATTTTTGTTTTGTTTTGTAAATTTAATTAGCATCTGTTATTTGCATTATTTTTTTAGGTTTTTTTTTCCTTTGGAAAACTTTAAACCATAAACAAATCCCTCTCGCCAGTCGCCACACAGCAATTATGCAGAAGAAGAAAGACAGATAACCCATACGGAAATCAAATTACAGTCATGTGTAGGTCAATTCAAAGTCGTCTAGTTTTCTAGTTAATTAGTTTTTTTTTTACAGCTTTTTTTTATATTGACGACAATATCATGATAATTATCGTATCGTGATGTTTGATCATTGGTACCCGGCCCACCCCCTTACCAGCTTCCGATGTCACTCACTTGGCCACGCCCAACACACGAATACTACAGTATTTACAGTAATTCCACTTTATAAAACCTTCTTTCCATTACTCTGTTATTCTGTTTTTACACAACATAGTAGCCTACAATTTTTTTCACTGCTAGCTATTTACCGGCGGAGCCATCCAAGCTACATGTGATGTCAAGTTGTGATTTTTGCGCAATACCTTCAGGCATGGACCACCACCGTCCCGAAGTGTTTGAGCACAGCAAGCGTCTCCTGCTCCACCTGCTCATCGCGCTGTCCCGCCGCCACAACTTCCGGGCCATCGCTTCGGTGCTGCTGCAGACACGTCAGCTCAACGGAGCCAAGACTCTCACTTGCCAGCCCGCCTTTCAACCCGACATCATAACATCAGGTAAAAAGGGGGGGGGGGGGGGGGGAGGGAAAAAAACAAAAGCTGAAGTCGGCGTCGGTACGAACGTCAAGAAGGGCAATGGCTTGCATTCCTAGTCAGGATGCTTGTAGATAAGTCTGTTATCTGAGGAGAGCATATTTGGTGCTTGTTCCAAAAGCAATATGGAGCACTGTGGACTTCAAAAGTCTTGATTAAAGCATTCCACGTGGCTATTTTTACCCGCTTGGCCCCAAGTGGAGCCATCTGTCAAAGCTCCAATGTGCTTGCTTTTGGCTTCGCGGCAAAAATGCGCGATCAACTCACTCGTTCGTGGTGGCAAAAGTATTCACACTCTGTATTTATAGCAGCGGATTATATATATATATATTCAAATGCAGAGAAATACTGCCGGCCACTCAAAATTTCAAGATGGCGGTCCCAAAATCCAAGATGTCCGTCCAACAATGTCTTTTCCTTTACAAATTCAAATTCATTGATTGCGACCCTCATAAATATAGTAAATCCAAATATAAAGTTGTTGTTTTACAGACTCGCAGAAGAGCAAACGTTTAGGAGCCGTAACTTCAAAGTTATTTGTTTTTTTGTCGGGGTGACAAAATTAGTCTGTTAATTTTGAGTTAATTTAAAGTTCCTTTGGCGCCACTAATTTTTCTAACGCGCGAGTAATGACCACCCCTTACTTGGAAACCCGTACTCGGGGAATTCCAGTCGCAACACAGCAGACACGTCCACGTCAAAATTTTGCAGTAAAAAATGTAATAATAATGCATATATTCGTAGAGACTGCGGTCAAGACAATTTAAAAAATATTCCGAATTTCACGAGTTACTTCATGTTAATGATTAGATGAAAAGAAAAATGCACTGAGCTGTCACTGTCTTACAAATGCAATTATGCCATCTAGTGGCAGATAATTACCTTAACACAAATCAATATCACATGTCATTTTTGACAGTACAGTACATCTCTTTAATTTTAACTCAATTTTATGAATTATGGAATGACTGTATCGATGGCTAAAAGATGCAGACATATTTCTATTAGTTTAACATTTCTTTACCATTTTTATGTTAACAAGAGTATGACAACTTTTTACTGTACATTTTATTGTACATTTAAAATAATATATACAATTTGTGATTAATCGTGAGCTAACTATTGAAGTCATGCGATTAATTGCGATTAAAAAATTTAATCGCCTGACACCCCCAGTTTTTTTGTGATATAAATGTTTAATGCTCTAAGCTATCATTCTTGAGATATAGAATATACACAGCTGTCAACGCCATTTTAGGCCGGCACCATACGCAATGTAAATTATGTTTGGAGATGAAAACTTAAAAAATGCCATATCTTGCTTCTCTGAATCTTTATTTAGATCTCTCCCGCAGTTGACTTTGCTCCTCTTTATTTACACCCAAGTGCAGTAACAGAGTTCAAATTGAATCTCAGGTTAAGAACCACTGCTCGAGACATTCCGGAGTTTCCAGAGTGTGCACATTACTAAATGTAGACGCTTGATACAACGACACACCGCGATAACACGTAATTACATCATTACCCGGTTTCCCGTTCCTTCCCAGCCCTTATAAAGCGTGCATGTACTGTTTGTATAGTTTGACAGATCCTATCAGCGCTCCCATTTCCTGTGTTGTGCCCCAGGAGCTTTTGATTTTCTGAGGGAGTGTCAGGCGTCTCCCGTGCTGGACTCCGGCCTGAGTTCCTCCTCCACGTCGTCCAGTCTGAGCCTGGGGGGGAGCACCGGCAACCTGCCCGAGATCTCGGACGAGCTGGCGGCCCAAGCCAACGCCCACGAGAAGACCAGCAAGCTCATTGAGTTTTTGACCACCAGGTATCCACTGAGAACCATTTAAGTGTGCGTGGAAAAGTGGAGCTTACAATGGTACGGAAGTGTATTGCATTCACTTGGAGAAAAAAAAAAACGCTCCTGTTTTTCTGACTATTTTTGGGGGAGGGGAGCTTTGTTTTTGTGGGTTTTTTTCTTCAGTTTTTCTGATTTTTTTATAGTTTTTTTTTTATATATTCCAAAAAAGGCGGCACGGTGGCTAACTGGTTAGCACGTCCGCCTCTCAGTGCAATGGTTGTGAGATCAAGTCCGGGCTTCGGCCTTCCTGGGGGGAGTTTGCATGTTCTCCCCGTGCTTGCGTGGCTTTTCTCCGGGTACTCCGGTTTCCTCCCACATTCCAAAAACATGCATGGCAGGTGAATTGGACACTCCAAATTGTCCATAGGTGCGATTGTGAGTATGGTTGTTCGTCTCTGTGTGCCCTGCGATTGGCTGGCAACCAGTTCAGGGTGTACCCCGCCTACTGCCCGAAGCCAGCTGGGATAGGCTCCAGCAACCCCTGCGACCCTTGTGAGGACAAGCGGTACAGAAAATGGATGGATGGATGGATATTCCGAAAAACAGCACTAGTTTTTTTTTTTCTAAATAATTAGTTTCCCTGTTTTGGGGATTTTTTTTTTAATGACAGAACACCCCCCCCCCAGAAAATTAAATAAATGACACACAAAAACTGAGCTCCCCCCAAAAAATAGTCAGTTTTTTTCATGTAAATTCAATACGCTTCCATACAATGTTCTGTATTTTCATTCAAAAAAAAAAAAACCACTCCCTGGAGCTCATTAGCATGTAGATTGAGCACCATCTAGTGGTGGAGACCGTAGGTTCATACAGTAATCCAACCCCGTCAAACAAATGCAATCATTTTCCTTTGGTAGTTGAATGCGTAAATATGCCCTGTAAGTATATACCCCAAATTACGAAAACATGTTTCGTATTATTTTGCAGAGCATGCGGACCCCTGTGGTGCCACGAAGACATCTCACCCAAGAATCATGTTTCAAAAAGTACAGTCCAGCTAACAAACTTCTTGCGCCACGTGGCGTCCGTGTTCAAAGAGCCCGGTAAGCCTTCCAAATCCGGAACTGCCCTTGCATCGACAGCAAATGTGATTTAGTACCGTTGGATGTATTTCTCACCCACCTTGTAGATGACCACTTGGAGCAGCAGCTGAGCGATGTGGCCCTGCACACGGCGCTGTGCAGTTCTTCGCGTCACTACGCCGGACGCTCCTTCCAAGTGTTCCGAGCGTTGCGCCAGCCCGTCTGCGCGCACGCCGTCTCCGATTTGCTCTCCAGGCTGGTAGAGGTCGTCGGGGAACACGGAGAGGAGGTGCAGGTTAGTGTGCGCACAAAAAAAAGTAAAAAAATAAGAGATCATTAAATGATCAAACATCATAATGTTCGCACAAATTGTAATGTATAATTTTATGGAACTAACGTTAGCTTGGTATATGCTAACGTATAATGTTGCCATAATGATACGATAATTCCAAACAATGAGGATGGCAGCCCCAACAAAACCGCTATTTTTGTTCAACAACAAAATGTACGGAGGAGGATTAGGGGCCAGTGTGGTTAAAAAAAGAAGAAGAAAAAAAAAAAAAGATTTCGCACTTTTATCTCACAATTCTGACTTTAAAGCCAGAATTTTAAGATAAAAATGTAAATCCTGCCAACCTTTTTTATTATTCGCTAGCCTACTGCTAACATATTGTAAAACCCGAAAGTTTGTAAGTTTTAGTAAATTTGATAATACAGTGGATTAATTTGTGAATACTGAATCACTAATATGCCACAAACACATGAATGGCTCACTTGTCCTCTTGCAGGGCTATGTGATGGAAGTTCTACTCACGCTGGAAGCTGTGGTAGACAACTTGGCTGAGTGCCTTAAGAATAATGACCCCATGGCCGTCCTGACCAGGTTTGTTCCCTTCTGACGTGTTCCAGGAAGGTAGAACACTCACAGGAAGTTAGAGATACGAGGCTATCAGGTGGAATCTCGCGAGTAAGCCAAAACATGCGGCACGGTATGCATGTGGCAACAGAGATTGAGAGAGTACTGGAAGAGTCACAGAACGATATAAAGGGCTTAGTCCCAATCCTTATCTCATTTGCTCCCAAAAAGGTATAAAAATGTTCTATTTTAAATATTACCATGGTCCCAAAAACGTATTTATATGTTTTTTAATGTTTTTTTTTATGCTAGAGCATACAGAATAAATGCCTTGATGCAGCCTCTTCTGAACTGAAGAGAATGCTTGAAGCAATAGTACTTTTTACAAAAACGGCCAGCAGGTGGCAGCAGAGTATAAGAGATCAACCAGGGCCATGTAGCAAAAAGCTCCTTTCCCCACTGTTTTGAACATGTGAATAATGATGAAACTTAGTCATAGTCTAATGCTAATTGCTGCAAAACGGAAACAGATACAAATATACTTAGACTCTAATCTTTCTTTTGGTAAGTTCCATGTTTTTATAGCAGTGGGCCTTGCAAAATCAGTCAAAATCCAGTAAAACAGCCGGGAGCGAAGGGGGTTTCGTCAGTGAAAATGGCTGGGAGTGAATGAGTATGAATAGCAGTTCTTGACTGTAAATGCCACAAAATGGGGCTAAGCACAAACATTAATTTCCGCAAATAAAGGAGAATAGGTCAAAAACAATCCACAAGAGGAATTTGTCAAATTTTTTAGGCGTTCACTGTCGTACATTTCAGACTCATCCTGACATTTTAATGCAAGCCAAGTAAAATATCCCTTACTTTTATGAGGGCGGTATATTTTGGGATAGTAACACAACATTTGATTTCAGAGCGTCGTCTCCGGATCTCCTCACCACGCTGAAGCTGAAGTCCAACAGAAAGAGCACCGGCCAGCTCAACCTCCGCGGAGAAGAGCGCAGCCGGCATCAGAGGAGTTCCTCCGTGCCTAAGAAGTTCGGCGAGGCCGACAGGTGGTCGGACCCGCCTCGCAGCGCCACCCTGGACCGCATCCGAGTGTGCGAGCAGCAGCTCCCGGCGGGCAAAAATCGCAGCCCGTCGTCCTCCAAGGACAACGTGTCGGACCCGGCCAACGTCAACCACCCCAGCAGCCTGCTGGCCACCGTCTTCTGGGTGGCCGTGTCGCTGATGGAGTCCGACTTTGAGTTTGAGTACCAGATGTCTCTGAGGCTGCTGGACAAGCTGCTGGGCCACCTGTCGCTGGACAAGCAGGAGAACCGCGACAGGCTGGAGAAGCTGCAGGGCCAGCTCAAGTGGAGCAGCTTTGCGGGGCTGCAGCAGCTTCTACTCAAGGGCTTCACGTCCGCCGCCACCGTCGACCTCACGCTCAAACTCTTCTGCCAGCTCACGCCCGTTTCGCGGGTGTCCGTGGTGGACACCTCACGAGCGATCGGTAAGTTTCGTGGGTCCGTCACGCTCCAGACAATATCGCAGATTTTCACCTATTGCAGACCCGTTGCAATAAACATACTCCAAATATGGACTAAAACTGCCTAAATAAAAAAAATTACAAAATAAAACAAATAATGAATAAAAGTGATTTAATTTTTTAATAATAATTTTTTATATCCATTTTTATTTTCACTTTTATTCATATATGAATTGATTTATATCGTCATTTATTTATTTTTAATTTTGGCAGTTTCGCGTTTCAAAAAGTCCACTGTAAGGGTTTGTTTGTTTTCCACATCAGGTTTCCCCTTGAACGTCCTCTGCCTGCTGCCACATCTTGTGCAGAATTTTGATGGCCCCACCCACTTCTGTCAGGATGTCGCTGAAAGGATAGCACAGGTTTGTGCCCCTCTTTCAGTCCACATGCATAATTTAAGTACAGTAATTTCTGGACTATAAGCCACTACTTTTTTTTCACTTGCATTGGCCCCTGCGGTTAATGCAAAGGTGTGGTTTATTCATCAGATCACAAGGGGGCGCACTATAAAGGAAGTGCAAGAGCGTCAGGCAAAACAAAACAAACCAAGTGAGCACCAAATACAGTATGAGAGACAGAACGAGAGCGAGACAATTTGCGCCCTCGTTATGGAAAAGAAAGTAGCGGAAACCCGGTGCGGTAGCATTAAGACACCTGCGGCTTACAGTCGGGTGCGGCTTATATGTGTGACAAAGTCCCCAAATTTAGCTAGCGCGGCTTATAGTCAGGTGTGCCTTATAGTCCAGAAATTACTGTACTTTATTTTCCTTTTTTTCCTTTTTTTTTTTTTTTTTTAAAGCTGGGCAAATGTTCAAACTGTGCTGTAACACAAAGTGTTACAGTATTTTTTTATTTTTTTATTTCTCACTTACAGTAGGCCTACATGTTTTTAAATGCAGATTAAATTCACAAACTCTTCCATTTTAAAGTGGAAAGATTAAAATTCCATCCGATATGTTACGGCTCGGCGGCACGGTGGCTGACTGGTTAGCACGTCCGCCTCCCAGTGCAAAGGTTGTGAGATCAAGTCCGGGCTTCGACCTTCCTGGGTGGAGTTTGCATGTTCTCCCCGTGCTTGCGTGGGTTTTCTCCGGGTACTCCGCTTTCCTCCCACATTCCAAAAACATGCATGGCAGGTGAATTGGACACTGCAAATTGTCCATAGGTGCGATTGTGAGTATGGTTGTTCGTCTCTGTGTGCCCTGTGATTGGCTGGCAACCAGTTCAGGGTGTACCCCGCCTACTGCCCGAAGCCAGCTGGGATAGGCTCCAGCAACCCCCGCGACCCTTGTGAGGACAAGCGGTACAGAAAATGGATGGATGGATGTTACGGCTCAGTTTGAGACGGTATGATTCCTCTTGTGCGAATGAACTTGTCAATACGGTGAATGTAGCTTTTTTTTCTTCAGAGATATATCGTTCCAATGAAAGGCACTTTGATACGTCTAAATTACTTGACATTAATTACTCTACATTTAATCATTATTATGATGTTAACGTTGCTTTTAAATATACGTTTGAAGAACAAAATCCCTCCCTTGTTTTTCATGAACACTGCACTCCTGTGTTTTCGTGTTGGCGGTACATGGAGAGGAAAGTATTTTACGAGGTGATAAATGTTCGAGAAGCACGAATGGCGATATTTTTGCACTTCCTAACTTTACTTCTCGTCCGTCTGTAGTTGTGCCTTGACGAGAGGAACGACAAGCTGTCCAACCTGGCCCACGTCATGACCCTTTACAAGACGCACTCCTACACCCGCAACTGCTTCTCCTGGGTCAACGTGGTGTGCCGGTACCTCCACGAGGCCTTCCCGGACATCACGCTCAGCCTGGTCACGTACATGGCGGAGGTTCGCCAAATCAGTTGTTATTAAGTTTAGCTCAAGTCGCTTCGTCGTCCTTTTAAATGGTTACGTCTTTTGTGTCGCAGCTGTTGGAGAAAGGCCTCCCCAGCATGCAGCAGACGGTTTTACAAATCATCTACAGTCTGCTGAGTCACATGGACCTGAGTGGGATTGAAGCCAAACCTTTCAACGTGGAAGTGCTCGGGACCATAGAGAAATTTGCCCAGGTGAGGCCTTTACCGCTTCTGGTGATTGTAGTCACAGCAACTACTTTTGAAGCTATTCGGGGAATGGAGGAGCTTATTCATCACCAAACTCAGACCATAGAACAATCTTTCAGATACGTCCCGTAATTAATTATTTAATTGTATCCGCCGTTTTTAAATTCAGTCTCAGTTTTAGTCCAGTTTCAATCCCGCATGATAGTTTTTGGCGGCACGGTGGCTGACTGGTTAGCACGTCCGCCTCCCAGTGCAAAGGTTGTGAGATCGAGTCCGGGCTTCGGCCTTCCTGGGTGGAGTTTGCATGTTCTCCCCGTGCCTGCGTGGGTTTTCTCCGGGTACTCCGATTTCCTCCCACATTCCAAAAACATGCATGGCAGGTGAATTGGACACTCCAAATTGTCCATAGGTGCGATTGTGAGTGTGGTTGTTCGTCTCTGTGTGCCCTGCGATTGGCTGGCAACCCGTTCAGGGTGTACCCCGCCTACTGCCCGAAGCCAGCTGGGATAGGCTCCAGCAACCCCGCGACCCTTGTGAGGACAAGCGGTACAGAAAATGGATGGATGGATGGATGATAGTTTTTATCACAGTTAGTCAACCTCCTCCCATTTTTATTTAGTCCATTTTAGTCAACTATAAAGCTAGCATTTTAGTCTTTATTTTAGTCAACAGAAACTGTCAACGTTTTAGTCGGGACAATCATTTTACCCCTGCATTTATTTTTATTTTTTTTTGTCAGCAAGGTTATGTTAAACATTTCAGATGTAAAACTATTTCACATAAAATTTTCTCAGATTTTTGATGAAAAACGACTTGACATACAATTACAGTATATCAACAAGTGGCTACTATGGCTACAAGCTAGTAAGTTAGCCAGCATTAGCTAGCAGTCAGATTAACGTTATAGCCGTTGGATTAATGTTACGTCATAAACTGTAATTTACTTCTTTTTTTTTTAACATTTCACTCGCTGCAGGTTTGAAAAGGGGGTGTGTCACTGTGTGTCACATGACAGTGTCACAGTGACATAGCAGAGACAAGATTTTACAAAATCATATCATTTTCTTCTCATTTTTTGTTCATGAACTAAAATGTCCATAGATTTTAGTCCAGTTTTTATTAAGTGAAGTACATTTTTGTCTCATCTTCATTAGGTGATGAAAATGCATACTGATTTATTGTTATTGTTGATAAATGAGGGTTTTAGTCTAATTTTAGTCCGATGAAAATCGTGTGTTGACAAAAAAAAATTTGTTGACAAAATAAACACTATCCCGTAATCAAGCCTCGCTGACTTTGATCCAAAGGGGTGACAAATGCTCAATTTAGGCCCAATCACTGTTTTGTGTATTACGGTGTGTACACCACGCCACAGAATAATCACTCGGCATCATCTTTCCGAGCCATCAGATCATCGCGTTTTCCTGGCTTGGCGTCGCGTGCTCAAGCGAGGTTCAGTTCAAGCCGCAAATGATTGTTTCGTCACTCAAGTGCGGAGTAGCTAGCTTTTTTTTTTACAGATGAGTGAAAAAAAGAATCAAAAAGGTCGTCTCGCGTCGGTGCAGTAAATTTATCGACACACCCGAACTATAAACAATCCCCCCGTCGAGAGCTCTGGTCTGGCTTTAGTTTCTCTCTGTGGCCCTTCGCCAGGACGCCTCTAAAAATAGACTGCATTAAACCGCGCACCAACACGCCACCGATGATGTTATGTTCGTGCGCCGACTGCAGACGGCCCACTGGAGGGAAGCGCTCAACATCCTCAAGTTGGTGGTGAGTCGCTCGGCCAGCTTGGCGCAGCCCTCCAGCGACTTCTCCTACGAGGACATCAGCCGAGTGTGGGAGCGCCCGTCCAAGGCCTTGCCTGGGAAAACGCTGGATTTCCACTTTGACATATCCGAGGTGAACGACACGACACATTCATGGGAGACGTCTGTCTTTCCATAAAACCTGTCCCTCTGAACAGCTGTTAGTTATTCCAGGGCGTGGTGGGCGTGGCTTGTGTGAAATCTTGGCCAAAATCCTTGACAAAAAAAAAAGGGAAACATTGGAGCCCCGCCTTTTCCTCACGTTGCCCTCAACCAAACCTCTTCAGATGAGTTTAGAGGCTGGAAGAGGAAGTGACGTGTACGCGGGCGGGGGGGGAACCCGAACACAAGAGCTATTTGTGTAGCGCATGAATGGCAGGAAGTGATGTCACATCGTTGCTGCCAGTCTTTTGTAAGCGAATCAGTGATTTTTCTTGCCAACAGCGCATGTGTTTGTGTAACAACACTGACATGCCTGGACAGACGACTAAAACAGCTCAAACCGCAACAACAGTCTTTTTATATTTCTTTCCCAATGTGCCGAGCCGCCGACTTTTGTTCTCCTGTACTTACATGGCTCCAATATGTGTCAGACGCCCGTGATTGGTCGGCGCTACGACGACCCGCGCGCCTCCCCGAGCCGAGCCGGTAAGATTAGAAGCGCGGCGGTGACACGAAGTACCTCCTCCTCCTCCTCCAGCTCTCTGGGGTCCGCGTCCAACAACGTCCTGGTGCCGGTCAGCTGGAAGAGGCCTCAATCTTCCCAGGTGATGCGCACATTTCGGTCCACTTTGGAAAAAAACGGTGTGTTTTACAGGCAGGTGCCAGTAAAGGAAGATAAATAAGCAAAGGAAGGAAAGAAGGCAAGTCGCTAGTTACTGTAAGTAAAGGTTGGTAAATCAATGAAGGAACCTTTTTTAGTTAAGTAAGCTAATTATACAAAATTAAAGTAGTTAGTTGGTACTTAGTTCACTTCATCAATGCTGTCATGTTTTCAAGGGTTGAAAAATCCTCACGTAAAGTTTTCCTTTTCCAAGTTCATGTTTAGTTACCTCTGCCAAGGAGATTTTTTTTCTTACTTCTGCAAAGATACGCCGTGATGTCATTTTTTTTGTTTGAACTGATTTCCCTCAATGGTCATGAAAAGGTGTTAGGGAAGGACTGAGGGGAAAAAAAACACCAATTTTAGTGCAGATTTTTCCCTCGAGCATTTTTTTCATTGTAAACTCTTCCAGGCTGCCATCATTACCACCGCCTACAGGAAACAGTGGAGGGCCATGCTATATTTAGGACAACTCTAAATTCTCATTTACAGTGTGCCAACAGTTTAAAAAAAAAAATCTGCAGTAGCTAAAAATTTGCTCTATGTAGGTGAGGCCTGAAGATGCAATGTTTAATTCAAATCTGATTAAGATGAGTAATATGAAGTTACTGGATTTTTATTATCTGAAACCAAATTTATTACAGAATGATCAGATTTTGGTAGTAATGTACTGTACTGTATGTAGGGTCAGATGATGCAATGTCAAATTGATGTTAATCCAGATCTAATCCAGTTTGCGCTGTTGTTAGCAATATAACGAGAAGTTTATTTATTTACTGTAGCCTTTATCTTTGTCAGATGTGATCAACCGTGTTGAAAGTTTCTCTTGTTTCAAACATCGATTGTGTTCCTTTTCTCTGTAGAAAAGAACCAGAGAGAAACTTGTGCACGTTTTGTCGTTGTGTGGGCAGGAAGTGGGCCTGACAAAAAACCCTTCGGTAAAGCTACGACACAACGCGACCAATCATCTCGTCGGCATGAAAGGACAACAGTGTTTACATTTTTTTTTTTTTTCACAGGTGATTTTCTCCAGCTGCGGCGAGCTGGATCTCATGGAGCACCAGCCGAGCCTGGTGTCATCCGAAGATGGAACCCGAGAGGCCGACGCGGTGGACGACACCACCTCGGAGCAGCAGTTCCGAGTCTTCCGGGACTTTGACTTCCTGGATGTGGAGCTTGAAGACGGAGAGGTCAGTTCGCCATTAACTTGATCTCCTTTCCAGCGCCGACGTACTGCACATGCCACATTTGGACCTTCAAAGCATTTTTTTTCCCCTCACTATTTATTGACGTTCGACACATTTTTCAGACGAGTCAAACCATTCATTCAAATACTCCCAAAATTATGGACATTAAGGGAACTATTTTCCTTTTTCCAAAAATTCCTAGTTTCCACATGGAAAAACACTTCAAAGACATAAATGAGACGTTGAACAAACAAAACAAAGTTCCTTATATTTCACGTTCCAACTTCACGTCTCAGCGGTTTAATTCATTCCGCAGCAATTTCAGTTCAGCGTCAGCTCGTCAGCATTCACATGCGATGCCTAAAGAAATGACATTCTAAAGTTGATTATGCTATAGTAAATTGATACATCATTTAGTAACGTTGTATTTTTCTGTTTTTTGTGTGCTATCCAGGACTTGCAGGTAAGTTTCTCTATTGTTTTTGCTGTATGTTGCATGCCTCCGCGTTTGCACTTTTTGTGTGCAGTTCGATAACGTTTGCTCAAGTATGCATGTTGTTGTTGTTGTTGTTGTTTATAACTGGCATATTATGCAGGAACACTTAAATAGTAGTTCTTAAATCACGTGTCGTGACAATGTAAAACAAATACAAATTCAAAAGGTACTTTCCCCCCCCCATTTTTCTACGATAGTGTTTGATTAAATTAAGGATGGAAGCCACAATCGAAGTTCAATTGAACTTGCGATGATTTTTGTCATCATTATTTGTTTTTTTATAAACACAAATTATTCTCATGGTTATTCTTTCTGTGTATGCGCTATACCTTCAAAATAAGGCTCCTCGACTGTGCTTTCACCCCTTCAAACACTGTCAAAAGCACATTTGCTGACTTTTTTTTTTTTTTTTTTTTTTATCTCTTATTGATCACAGCACATTGAGGTTAGGCTAATGTAGCATTGGTGAGCGTCGTGTATATGACCGAGTGTTTTGTTTGTCGCAGGGGGAGACGGTGGACAACTTCAACTGGGGCGTGCGTCGACACTCTGTGGACAGCCTGGACCAGAGCGACCTGCACGCGCCGGAGGAGAGTCACCTTTCCAGCGGCACGTCCCGCCAAGACGGCTCTGACGAGTCCTCCGAAGAGGAGGATTTCCTCTCCGTCAGCCAGATCCTCTGCCGCTCGCAGCTCGTAGGTTCACCAAATTTTCTCTTTGGAATTTTACAGGCGCCACTCGACTTTATTTTGACACTCCCAGTTAAAGGTGACATTAACATTACTTTTTTTCCCCAGTCACAATGCTTTAAATTTTTACTTTTATAACTGTCAAAAATATAATAATAAACAGACATATCATCACAACACATCTCATATAATATGAATATTTCCAACAATCAGAAAGAAAATGTTCCACTATTAATAAGTATCTCAATTGGGGCGAAGCCATCAGCTGGGTGATACTGCCCTCTAATGGATTATCCGTGCATTGCATGTTTCAGATCATATACGTCAGGGTTTTAATGGGAAAAAAATTATACTCATGAAATAGAGGGCTCAAAATGTCTTGCATTTAATATGATACGTTCGGCTTCTTTATCGGGTTAAAACTGACACATAAAACAAAAGAGAATTCAATCATTTATATTTAAACACAAAAATGTTCAGCCAAACCATGTCATTTTGCCTGCTAGCTTAATGCTAACGTACAATTTGAAATGCCGTAGATGGGCATTTTCACTGTTTTCTGACATTGGCCCTGCCTTGGTCAAATACGAGTCCTCCGAAGAGGAGGATTTCCTCTCCGTCAGCCAGATCCTCTGCCGCTCGCAGCTCGTAGGTTCACCAAATTTTCTCTTTGGAATTTTACAGGGGCCACTCGACTTTATTTTGACACTCCCAGTTAAAGGTGACATTAACATGACTTTTTTTCCCAGTCACAATGCTTTAAATTTTTACTTTTATAACTGTCAAAAATATAATTATAAACAGACATATCATCACAACACATCTCATTTAATATTAATATTTCCAACAATCAGAAAGAAAATGTTCCACTATTAATAAGTATCTCAATTGGGGCGAAGCCATCAGCTGGGTGATACTGCCCTCTAATGGATTATCCGTGCAATGCATGTGTCAGATCATATACGTCAGGGTTTTAATGGGAAAAAAATTATACTCATGAAATAGAGGGCTCAAAATGCCTTGCATTTATTATGATACGTTCGGCTTCTTTATAGGGTTAAAACAATAATTTATATTTAAACACAAAAATGTTCAACCAAACCATGTCATTTTGCCTGCTAGCTTAATGCTAACATACAATTTGAAATGCCGTAGATGGGCATTTTCACTGTTTTCTGAAATTGGCCCTGCCTTGGTCAAATACTTGCCATGTCATGCTGAAAAAAAAATGAAATCAAATATATAAAATCATATCGATGAGGAACATTGTTTTTTCTATGCTGATGTTTGAATGTGCACGTTGGCACAACCATGTGTTGCCTCAGCTGCCACCTCAAATCCTCTCCTGATTGGTCAGCCCTATCCAAGCTGCTTCCACGCATTCGAGGAATGTGGCGCTCTCTCATCAAATGTCTTGAGCTGATCTCCAACTCGTCTCTCTCGACAGGCCGTCAGCCCCTCCCCAAGCTCGGAGATCCATAACTTGGATTCTCCCTCCTTTTGTAACAACGCGTCGGCCGACTCGACGCCTCCCGGCAGCAAAAATCCCAGTTTCGAGGTCCGACTGCTGGACGACTCGAAGCAGCAGCGGGTGAATAATAAGGGCTTCAGGGTGTCTGAGATTCTGGGGACTAACAACTCCTGCCGCTCTTCTATTCGAGAGTTTTTTACCAATTTCGCCAAATAGTTGCTACTAGTGATGGCAAAATGAAGCTTCATGAAGCATTTGCGATATTTTTTGACTCCTCTAGATGGCACTCATGATTCAAAGATGCAATGCAAATGTAATCCATTTTCATTGCACTTGCCTTTATCTTTAAACCAAGAGCACCATCTAGAGGAGTCAAAAAATATCGCAAATGCTTCATGAAGCTTCATTTTGCCATCACTAGTTGCTACTCTCTCTGTACTTTGCTTGTTTTCTACATTTTGGGTTCTTCTTCTCTCTAACTTTTTTCCTCATATGACACTCCTTTTTTTTTTTTTTTTTTTTTTTTGCATGCTAGAAAGGCAATAGACTTGCAAAGCCGGCTTTATCATAACGCTTTATTTATTTAACAGTAAAAATTATTCTGGGATCTTCGAAAAATTCTCTGTGTGTCCATCTGCTATAAAAGGCAAATGTGTAAACCTATTGCTTCGATGTGGGGCGGGGCTAAGCAAGCAGCAACTAAAAAAACTCTTGTTTGGGCACGCGAGACCGACGCAAGGTTTACACATTGCCTGCCCCCTTAAATGAAAACGTGTGCTGGGTGCTTAAGGCTCCAAAATTGAGTTGAAATGGCTCGACAAATTGTTCTAAAGAAAGACAAAAAAACCTCAAGGAGTGTCCTTGGCAAGGTTAGTGTAACTGTTCACTACCACTGAATAATCATCTAACAGCTGTGTATGTTATTGTTGTGCGTGTACAGTGAACCCTTGCTTGGGGGTGTCAATGCGGAGTTCCAATGTAGGAACATCTTGCCAGCTTTCAATATTGCTACGCACTTGCCATTGGCAAGTTTACAAAAAAACGGTGATGGCCTCACATCTTTCCAAACGGTGATTGAATTCTGATCATTCTACTTTGTATTACAAACAATTCTTCATCTTTCTTTGGCCAATCTAACGTTGAGCAGTCGGCCATTATTAGCATTCCGGATGTTTCTCTGCATTATCATGATAAGTTTCCCGCCAGATTTCTCCACAGGGATGTGATTTTTCCGCTAATTCGCGGAATTCCGCTTTTTTTATCTCCAAAAATAAAATGTTACAATTTTTGAAGTGGTAAAAAATCCGATTTCGTCTCTCGACAGCGTTCCATTTGAGTGTTTCCGTAACTGAAATGAAACGGATCTTGCGATTGGCTGAAGTCTCCGTGTTGACCAATAAACGCGCTTGTTATAAAGGCATAGGAGTATGCCGTTGTTCATTTCTCAGACGTTTTTGCCGGGTGTTTAAAGAAAGATGTCCGTGATCGAACGCAAAGATGCTCCGCGAGTTAAGGAAATTGACAAGATCGTAAAAAACAAGTTTCGATGGGACCGGTTGGAGAAGGATATATCTGCAAATGTCGGAAAGAAGACTGTGACGAATTTGTTCAGTGACTTTATTCGGAAGATCGATCGTGCCGGGAAAGCGCTTTGCATTTGCTGCCGTGATACCGTTGACGATGGTGCGAGAGGTTTCAAAGCTCTTGAAAGTCACGCAAAGAGCAAAAAACATGTGAAAGAACTCCAGTCAAGAACAACAAATGATTCCATCGCTGGAAGTTTCGGTGCCCAAACGAAAACTCCAAAACTTTACGGCCTCCATCCCTTATTGACGTCACAATCGGAAGCGGTAATCGAGAGACGTGAACCACCCCAACAACCTGCACCAGTTGCTGACAGAGTCGTGAATTTTGAGGTCGGTGGTAAACGTTTCAAATGAATCGAAATCAAATTTTCGAAAATATTATAACGTAATAAAAATGGCCATAAATATTTAACATGGTTAATCATTGACACAAACTCAAATGAATGCTGCATGTTTGCACTTTTCAGCTTTCAATATGTTGACTGTCTTGATGTATGCAGTTAGAGATGATCTTAGTCAATCATGCATTCCACGAATGCATGATTGTGTTTTTACCAGAGCTTGCTGCATGAGGTATTTTATGTTTTTGTTATGCATTATGTATTAAATTAAGAATGATTTATTGCATGGTAAATATATATGATGATATTCTCAGTGATAGTTTTTAAAAGCAAAGGCAGTCCAATGTTTTTGAATGTGACTGATTTTGAGTTGACTAAAACTGCAATTTTATATGGGATAGTTCAATATACATTGAAAATTTATGCTGTTGTTTTGTCTATTTCTTTGTCATCTGAGTGCATTGAAAGTACTTAAAAACACGGAAAACCCATGAGCTCTGGACCGAGCTGAGTGCCCGCGGCCCTCAGACCCCCGGCTAAATTTTCAGATAATTTCACTTTGGTCAAATCACATCCCTGTCTCCAACATATCAACCCCACGAGAAGCCCGTCAGCACATTTTCTGGAATCTTCATCGCGCCGCCGTTTTGTTGTCAAAGACGGCTGACTTCTCAGCTAAGGGGCCAACGATAGCTACTCCTGCTTTTGCGCTAACATGACGCCTTATAAGGGAGAAAGGTGAAGGGGTGCGTTTGGGGCGCCATCTTAGGGAAAGTGTTACGTTGTACAGAAACATTGTGCGCGCGGTTGAGTTTGCGAATTGGCAGGGGTTCACTGTATTAACCTTTTGCCGCCTACTGCATTGCCGCCGCGCGTGTGCATACGTGCCTAAAAAAAGCACATCTCCTGCTTTCAAACAGCTTTTGCAAGCAGATGAAGACACGAACGAGGACGACGTGGCGCTCTCCATCAGCTCCCTCCCTCCCGAGTTTCACTGCGGCGATACTTTGGATGTTGCGCACGCGTTCTACAAAGAGCTGGACCTGCACGGCTGCTTGCCCAGGTACGCCCTTCGGCCCTCCTCCTCTTCCTCGTTGACGGGAAGTAATGAAGGACAAATACTTGCCTTACTGTACAAAAGCAGATTTTCGGCGACTATTACTTCTCTTGACTTGTTCTAAAGATTTTTTTTACTTATTTCTACAGTTGAAAATTAGATCCCGTGGTGCATCGCGTAACCTAACTTGAGTTTTTCAAGACGTGAGTGATTCCTTGATTTGAAGAGGGCAGTTGCTTCCTTCAAGCTCTTTATTGCCACTCTCAGTTGAGGTATAAAAACAAAACAAAGAGAATTACAAAATGCCATTGATGGGCTGTTGAAACGAGAATTGATGTTGCAGTAATAAAAAATGTCAACGTTAACGTGAAGCCACGTCAGCTGGCGCTACAAAAGACAAACTTACTTTCTTCACGTAGTGTGGTTTGCAAGTATTATGCTGCCATCTGGTGGCCAAATCCTGCACAACAGATGGATCAGCACAATGCCAATTGAATTATCATGATGATAATTTAGATTTTATTCAATTGTATTATTGTATGTTTTTTTATAAAGCACAATACCGTGTTAAGTTTTCCAAACATAAATAAAGTAATTAAATCAGTACTTTTACTTTTGCCAGATTTTAACTCATTGACTCGCAGCCATTTTCACTGAAGCAACCCCCTTCGCTCCCGGCTGTTTTTTCTGGCTTTTGACTGATTTTGCAAGGCCCACAGGCTATTGTGTTCTATTGCTATAAAAACATCAGGGGAAAAGTTTATTTGTATCTGTTTAGGTTTTGCAGCAATTAGCATTAGAATATAGCTAAGTTTCATCATTATTCACAAATCTGTTTAAAACGGTGGGAGAAAGAGCTTGTTGCAACATTGCCCTGGCTGATCTCTTATACTCGTTTTTTTGGGGGGTTTGAATGAGTTAAGTAGCTAGTTAGAGCACAGCTTGCGTCGCTACTTTTTGTCGTCCGTGCTGGCTAAACACGACGACCCAAACTCTTCTCCCCATCAGCCTGGCAGAGGAGGAGCGAGACGACGACGGCGGCACGTTGGAGTCGGGCTCCTCGCCGCCACCTTCGCCTTTCTTCTCCGCCATCCTGGCGGCGTTCCAGCCGGCGGCGTGCGACAACGCCGAGGAGGCCTGGCAAGCGCACCTGAACCAGCTGGCGTCTGACTCGGACGGCTCCTGCACCGTCTACACCTTCCACGTCTTCTCCTGCCTCTTCCAGGTACGCCGGTATGAGCGGACCTCGGCAAAGTGAAGCGGCGACGGGATCGCTCCTCGGCTTGAGCGACTCTTGGAAAAGAAAGCTTTTGTGTCGCAAGAGGTCCGCTTGATTAACAAAGAGCCAATTAGTCATCTTCCGAGCTTCATTAAACAAATGTTGCCTTCACTGACCAAAGACGACAGCACAGTGTATGGGAGGGACTAAAGCAATGCGGCATTTTAGAACCGTTTGTAACATTTTAAGACACAAAAAAATAATGAAAAACAGCCCAAATGTGAGCATTTTCCCTCCATGAAAGCTGCTCAATGCCACTCTCAGTTTGAGTTTAATGTCGAACTTGCAAGTTGTGTATTTAGAACAACCGCATAGCATTGCCTTAGGAAACAAACAATGCAAAATGCCATAGACGACGAGCTAACACATTAAATCTACACACTATGCAAAACGCTATTGGTGTGGCAGTGTTGTAACACTCGAAGTAATGGCTATTCGAATGCATCAACACATGTAAACAGACAATATAATAATACTGACAGTCATATATTCTTTATCCTCTGTGAAAAACAACTGGAATAACTGTACTCCGCCTCTTGCCGATAAACAACAGGAAAGGGGCCCTGGCGCGCCCCGCGACCCAGTTGGGACAATGAATGAATTGCTGCAGCTTTCGGAGTCAACCGCAGTAGTTGTGAAGCTCTTCTTCATTTGTGTCTCGCATGACTGTATGATGCTGCCCCCCGGTGACCAAGTCACACACACCACACGCCGCCCAAATCAATCAATCAATCAATCATGATGCACAACCTTTTTGGGGGAGGCTCAGGATATCTTCATAAAAATACTGATCTGTCAAATAAGCAAAGTGCGCATTACGTTTGCGCATGCGTGAAAATCAAGTTTGAAAAAAAAAAAAAAAAACTTGCTACCGAACAAAGCCGTCATTTGAATGGCGGCAAATGGAGTGCTGAAAGTGTTCGCGTAATATCATAATTACTTTGCTTTATTGTTGGACAGAGTGGACAAACTGTGACTTGATGTGTGTTTTTGCACGGCAGAGTATCCAGAGCAAATTTAGCTCACTGACCTGCGACGCTGTGACTTCCCTCAACGGCCGCCTGAGAGGATTAGGAGCAAAGTTCCTGAGGTCGTCCCAAATGCTGACCACGTGCGCACAGTGCCCCCTGTTGTTTATTGACGCAGACACAGTGAGGAAACATTTCCATTTTAAAGTAGGGATGTAACGATATCCAAACGTCGCAACACCATATTATCACAATATAAACCTCTCAATATGATAATTATCACGATATTGTGGGGAGGATGGCGAGAAAAAAAAAATGGTCATGATATTGTAAAAAAAAATTAAAAATAAAAGCACATTATTATAATAGTGCTTTTGTACATAAACAAGATACAATCTCTCATAACACTTAATATTGAGGCACTTGCACTCTAAAAACAGTTGGGTCAAAAGTAACCCAATTATGGGTCAAAAATGGACCGATCCACTTTATGGGTCAATTTGATTCAACTTTCTGGGTTGTTTTATGCAAAATGACCCATTTTATTTGACCCAAGTTAAGGATCTGACCAATATTTATCAGTTGTGTTACACTAAAAGACCCAAGTTGGGTCATATCGACCCAAGTAGAAGATCGGTCCATTTTTGACCCATAGTTGGGTTCTTTTTGACCCAACTGTTTTGAGAGTGCGCTAATGCACGCACGCATTCTCGAACTCAAGTTCCTCCACACATTGACTCAATTCACAAGCATATTACGATTACATCTGATTATTAGTGTGGATTGACCATCCACCAGAGGGCGCTAGAACTGCACACATGGAAATCTCACTTGCCATTTTTAACAGATGCGATGCATTTGATATTGTGACACGACGACGGCGATATTGTGGCTGTTTTAATATTGCCATATCACAATATTACCATTATCGTTACATTCCTAATTTTAAACAGTGTGGTCGCTTTGAAGGTTAGCTGGCCCGCAACACTTTGTGTTCACAGATCATGTCGTACGGCCTCCTGGAGAAAATGAAATTCAGTGTGTTGGAACTGCAAGAGTATCTGGATACTTACAATAGTAAAAAGGAGGCAACTGTCACGGTAAGGACGGCTGTGACGCAACTTTTTTAATATTTTTTTACCGGAACATACTGTATTCGAAAGAGGATTAGGGCCAATGAAGAGGGGAAAAAAAGGTTGGCAGGATTCTGACTTAATTCTCAGAATTCCCACTTTAAACAAAGTGAGAATTCTTTTTTTTTTTTTTTTTTTTTCTTTCTTCCTTTTAAGAGCTCAGTATTGTTCATTCGGAAATGTCATCACATTGCTCTTTTTTTTGGTTTTTTTGGGTTTTTTTTGTGTGTGTGTGGGTGAGTATGTGTATGTGTATGTGCGTGCGTGCGTGCGTGTATTTGTTAGCTCACCAGAAAACCTATTAGAAAAAATCTCATACCGTTCACCTAAACCGAACAAGTGAGAATTCTAACTTTGTGACGTAAAGCTATGAATTGTGGGGGGGGGACGTCAGTAAGTGAGAATTCTGACTTTAAAGTCAGAATTCTGAGATTAAATTAATCCTGCCAACCATTTTTTTCCCCCTCTTCACTGGCCCTAATCCTCTTCCGTAGTGTCGACATACAATACTCGTCTATCAAGAAAATGTGTGGTTCGTATTCTACAAGGTCGTCCGTATTGCCAAACCAGTGTAAACCAGGGTTCCGTATATTCATGTGTCTTGATGTCAGGTTGAGTTGTAATCCTTCCCCTTTTGTCATTCAAAGTGGCTGAGCAGCTGTAAGGCCACCTTTTGCCCGAGTCCTGGCAGCGCAGCGACCACACGACAAGCCGTGGAGCAGGAGGAAAAGGTAACAACAAAGAAAAAAAATAAACATTCCAATGTAAACGATGTCTATTTACCACATCGATCACAGCTTTGAAGCCACCTTTTTTTGAAGTCGGCCGAACTGTCGCCCCGTGCTGTGTCCAATTAGCGACCTCTAAAATACAAGGACTTTGCAAAAATCTTCTTGCCGAAACCTTCTTGCTGAAATATGATCATATCCTCTATATGGGAAACTTTAATATTCACGTGTGCTGTCCTGAAAAATCATAAAAGTTGAGTTGAGTACTGTTTATCCGCGTTGTCACTTGCTCTTCTTGCCCCGTGCGCTGATTCGCTAGCTAACAGCCAATCACAGTGATCAAATGCCCCCCCGGCGCCCGGCGCCGATTCAACATGTCGAATTGGCTGGAAACTGCTTTTAGTTGTTAGTTGCCATGGTAATGACAGCCTTGGGAACTGTTTTTAAATTTGAAAAGAAATGCACAATATGTCTTCTTTAATGTTCTTTCTGCACATTTTGTAGCAGGGAAATTAAGCGTGGCCAATATTTCAAATCCATTTTTTTTAATCCCTCATAGCGGCAGTGATTCCCAACTTTTATTGCGCCAAAGTGGCATATTTGACATTAGAACTGCCGCGAAACAAAAATGTCACCAAAAGTCTGAATACAACCCAACTCAATTTTTTATTCTAACACCAAATCATTGTCACTACACGTTGCTAGCACATTTCAAATGTCGATCAAGTGTTTTTGGACCAATCACGTGAAATTGGATCGTGGCTCAGTGGTTGGAAATCACTGCATGCGCATGTGACCAAAATCCTCCTTGTAAAAAATGGAAAGTGACTTGCACGGCCCTCCTTTGATTCTCTTTTCTTGCTCATTTATGTTTTCTGTCCTATAACATGCTCGCTTTTGTAGCAAATGGAATCTCTGGCTGTAAGTTGGACCGGGCTCTGTTGTCATCATTAATTTAATGTCTAAATTAGCTTTTTTTGTAGTTGCAAAACGAGTGAGTTTTAGAAAAGCTCAGAATAAAAATGCATGAAAATGAGGACCCAAAATCAAGTTTTATTTTTATTTTTTTTATGTTTGTTTTTAGCAACTGGAGCTGTGTCAACGACTCTACAAACTCCACTTTCAGCTGTTGCTGTTGTTTCAGTCCTACTGTAAAATGGTTGAGCAGGTCCACGCAATAAGATCTCTTCCCAAAGTAAGTACACCAAAAAATTTAAAAGAAAAACAACGGTGCCTTGACTTACAAATTTCATTCATTCTGTCACTCAAAAAACACAAGTACTGTATAATATTTTTGTTTCCCTATTGAATGAATGGAAATGCCATTAATTTGTTCCAAATAATGCAATTTTATAGCCTGTTTTTTTTTTAACTCATTCACTGCCATTGACGGCGACAGACGTCAAAAATTATTTTAACTATTTCTATTAGTTTAACATTTTTTCCCACTTTTGTTAACAAGAGTATGGAAATCTAGAATTGCTTTTATTGTACATTTCGAACAAATATAAAATGTGTGATTATCGTGAGTTAACCAGTGAAGTCATGCGATTAATTACAAATTAAAATTGTAATCACCTGACGCCCCTAATTTCTAATAATCTTTTCTTTTTCTTTTTTTTAAAAGAAGAAAAGAAAAGATGATTAAAAATTGGTCAGGCAATACATTTTTTTAATCGCATGACTTCACTAGTTAACTCACGATTAATCACAAATGTTATATCTGTTCTAAATATACAATTAAAAAAATCTAGGTTTTCATACTTTTGTTAACAAAAGTAAAAAAAAAAAAAGTTAACTAGTAGAAATAGTTCCAATAAATTTTTGACGTCTATCGCCGTCAATGGCAGTGAAGACAAAAGAACTCTACAGTATTGTTCTTAAAGCGTACCGAAATAACAATTGAAAAGAATCTAAAGAATTGAACAGTTGGAGTTGAATTGACATTTTGCAACCGCCTTGACTTGACTTGACTTGATGCGCCCGCCTCAACCCGTAGCTAAGCGACATGTCCCGAGAGCTGAGCGACTTGAGGAGCCGCCTGAGAGCGGCGTTGGCGGAAGATGACAAAATAAGGCGAGCCGAGCCGTCCGCCTTCAGCTCGTCCGAGGCGGCCGTGCAGGCCATCCTGGAAGTTCTCAAGAGCAACGGCTTCATCTCGGCCATCCGCTACATCCGCGAATGCAGGTGAGAAGGACCAAATCGGAACATAACGGGGAATATGGATTCTTTTTTTTTTTTTTCATTTATTATTATTTTTTTTTTCTTCTCTTTTTCTTTTCTTTTTTCTTCTCTTTTAAAGAGCTCAGTATTGTTCATTCGGAAATGTCATCATCATTGCTCTTTATTTTTTTAATTTATTATTATTATTATTATTATTATTATTATTATTATTATTATTATTATTATTATTATTATTATTTATTTTTATTTTTTTACATTTAAATGACACAAGCAAATCTTTTGAAGCCGTTTAGAATTTTGATAGCTTGTGATGTCACAGTGGGGCGACGTTACGCTGAGCTTCTCTGGCCCTGACTTGGCAATTAAATACGACTGCCTGCATTAAAAGGCAGTTTTGAATCTTAAGTGACGCTGACGTGCACGTTTTTGAAACGTGGAAGGAAGCCGGGGGATTTGCAGAAAACCCACGCAAGGGCATGCAAACGCGACTTTGAAACTCCAATCCTGGCTTGAAACCCTACTTTGAAACCATAACCTTATCTTCAAACCCTTATTTAAAGGAATACTAGACTCATTTAGCCAAATAAATAAGATAAATAAATAAAAACATTTTTTAATTAAACTAAAAAATAAATAAATAATAAGCAAGTATATATTTTATCTATAATTACTTTGATAAATTCATGATTTTTCATGTACAATTAATACCAATCACGCTTTCCTATTTTCTGGGTATGGTCATGTGACTTTAGCAAACTGAGCCATGATTGGTTGTTACCCGTTTCCTGAGCACGTATGATGTTGTCTACAGTTGACAGCAAGTGGCAAAACGTGTTTTGAAAGGTACATGAAAAATAATGAAGTTATCAAATTCATTCTAGACACAATTTTAACTTTTTACTTCTGAAAATGGCTAAATGAGTGAAGTATCCCTTTAAAACCCTTATCCATCGTGAAACCCTAATTAAATCCCCCTGGAAGCCTTCATTTGAAATCCTACCCTTTTAAAGCCCTAATCCTGTTTTAAAACCTCAATTTAAAACCCTAATTTGAGACCCTAATCCTATTTTTATTAAATTGTACATATTCCAATTATTCCATTCTTTGAATCCAAATTTTAAACCCTAAGACGAACTTCAGAGCCTATTTGTGAAAGCTTCATTTAATCCCTAACCTTTATTTGAAACCCTAACTCTGAATATTCCACAATATTTAAGTTTGATCTATTTTTGTTGTTGTACCCATTTCACTGTAGTGTGTTTTACTTTGTACTTGTGAACGCCTTCAGTCAACGACTACGACTTAACCTTCAACTCGTTATCTTTTTGGATTCCAGGACAACGTGGCCCAACGACATCTTCGGCGGCCCCTCGGAGGACGAGATCCAGACGCTTCTCAGCATTTACTTCCGCCACCAGACGCTGGGCCGGACGGGCACGTTGGCTGTGGTGGGCTGCAAGCGGGACCTGAGCGACGTCTCGGCCGAGCTGACCGAGCTCAACGGGGAGTTGCGCAACATGATGGGCCGGGCGCGGGGCTACCGGGCCGTCGCCGCCTTCCTGCCCGATGCCAAAGTGTCGGGATCCAGTCTGTGACCGCCGCGCTCGCCGTCTGTTCTTGAGTCGGCATTCACAAGCAAGTGCGTCCGGAAAGTGTTCACACACACAATTTGTCGCATGAAAGCGTTTTTAGAATCAATCCCTCAGAGTTCTACAACACCAACATGAAATACATTTTGAGGGAAAGTGGTTTGCAAAATATTTTACAAAGAAACGATAATGATGAAAAATCACAGCGTGCATAATAGACGTGCTTTGTCAGACGCACACGAAATAGAGAAATAACATACCAAAGCTTTGCAATTCATCTTAAAGGGAAGTTGTGCAATTTTCTTTCACGTTTGTGGAAGAATTTTACTGTGCAGTAAAGAATGTATTGGAGAGGAAAATGTAAAGGGAGGACGTATTACTTAGTAATGTGTGCGTGTGTGCGTGCGTGCGTGTTCGTGGGGGATTCATCTGGCGGCCGTTTAGATGGGAACGGACGCCGATTGGAACCCACTGTAGTCCAACTACTTTTGAAATGCTGCAGAATTCCGTGCTGTTTCAGCACCGCCACCTGGCGGTCGGGAGGGACGAAATATAGAACTACTGTTATGCTATATGTGAGTTATGTATTACTAAAAAAAAAAAAAAAAACACTTACTGTACTTTGTATGTGGAGCAGCTTTTTAGCAAATGACACATTATTTATATTAAAGGAAGAACTATTTTTTCGAGCCTGCTACACACACTTGCAAATACCAGTCTGTTTATGAACAAACCTATTTTCAATGAATAACTGTATATAGTGCTATTGGAGTCTTTATCTGAGTCTATTTTTAGCAACTTGCGATGTGATTTGCATATATATATATAGTGGAGGAGATACATATTTTTAAAGTTGTAGTAATAGTTGGATGTTGAATAGTCTTTGCCTTTGCCATGTAATGAAATTGGTGTCATGTACACTTATGTCAAACAAAAATAAAAAAAAATCAAATGTACTTATGTCAAATATTGCTCATTAAAAGGATGATTGTTTTGGGAACACTCCATCAGAAATGTGGGAATCGTGAAAAAATGTACTTCTACACTGTAGAACTGCATATAAGTGGCTTATACTATGACATTATAAAAAAATCAACTTCTGCTCATTTTGAACACAAACAAATCAAGTTATACTGTATAACATGATGATGTTTGGCTTCAAATTGATCAGAAGCTGATTCTATTTTAGTAAAATACATAACATTATTTGTTTTCAGTTGTCTCTGCATCCAGGCCGACACAAGTTCGATTCGGCAATCGGCACATTGATCTGTGTATTGCCGGATAGCCGATAGCCCATACACGCCGTTGAAGCCACATGGCGGCCATCTTACTCCTCCCATCTCGTGAGCAGTCTATTATACGGGGTGGGGGGTGGTGGGGTGCCAGCCTGGTCACTTTTTTTTTTTAACAAGTGGGCGGTATGTGCTGCTTTGAAGACCCCTTTTTTGCTTTTATCGCTCAGTTCCTTAGACCCCAGTATTAGATCTGGCAGAGGCATATTTTGTTGAATTAGTTATATTTTTTTGATAAAAAGTTTCCTCCTGTAAACACCATTAAGTATATCATTCATACATGTATTTAGTTGTAAAATGTCTGAAGTCCTCTTGTTTGTGTTTAATCAATTTAAAACATCTTAAATCATGCTGTTTCTACAAAGTACTGTCTCAAATGTTGTCCAATTTCGATACTGTAAACTTGGGAGGAGTAATATGGCGGCCTCATGGCTTCAAAGGTCTTGGCCAATCGGCTAGCCAGTAATTGTATACAGATCAGTGAATCGGCACGACCGAAGTCTTATTTTGAAGGCGAGCCTTGTGGTGTTCCGGCAACCGGCAAGGGGCGCGAGGTTTGTTCGGTGAGTAGTTGATAACTTTAACATTAGCTCGAAGCTTCGACACATTTCTGGCAGGTTCAGCGTGTTTTTGGCCTGAAACGTTGACGCTTTACTGTATGTGAAATATTGTGTCGCTCTGAAAGTTTACCTTACGCCGTTATGGTAAGTAGAGACGAATTCAGTTCGTTTACCATGTATTAAATTACGAAGTGGACATTTTTGCCGTGACCGGCCACTTTGTTCTGACGGTTATGTTTACATTTGGGCTAGCAAAATTGCGCTAGCAGGAAAGTCTCGGCAAAATATCCACTGCCAATAAATTATGCTCCTTCGTCTTACACTTCATCTTTTTCTTATACCACGTAAACAAGCTTTTAGGCTCGGAAATGACGGAAAGATCATCCGTTTACGTGTGTTTAGTTTCAACTGTGCTTCATTTTGTGACTAATGTCCCTCCACAGGTGTGGCAAATATTAAAGAGCCTTTAAGTCTGGAGGAGTGGATTTCTTACCTTCAGGAAACATGTATCACTATTTGACAGAAGAACTTTGGAAAGGTAACACATAGGGATATAACGATATCCAAATGTCACAATACGATATTATCACGATATGAACCCCGCGATACGACGATATTGTTGACATTTTAATATCACGATATCACAATACTGCGGTTATCGTTACATCCCTAGTGACACAATAAATGACTTCAGGGGTACGTAAACACAGATCTTAAATGGTCACATGGAACTTTCTCAGGGATTGAAAGGACCATTTACAGAGGGGACGGCCATCAGGCTACATAACAAAAATTCACATTAACATTAATACAAAGTCTCATAAAATGGCATTTCCATTATGACAGAGCCCAATAATTTAAGTTAATTGTAGCTGTTATTAATTAATTCAAATGTATAAGTAATTTTTAGCATCAAAATTTGTCTCTCAAACATTACATTGAATTTAAAAGTACATCCATCCATGATCAAAACCGCTTATCCTCAGGGACACATAAGCATTTCAAGCCAGCTTGGATTCCGTGATTAAAAAACGGGGTTTAAAGTTCAGGTAAGCTTTCAAACTAAGGACACGGCTTCAAGTTAGGGTTTGAAACTAAGATTCGTGATTTAAAGTTGTGTTTTTGAGTCAGGAATGAGGTTTGAAATAAGCGGTAGGCATCAAAATTAGGGTTTCAAGGTTGGTTGGTTCTTAAAATGACGGTTTCAAACCTGGGTTAGGGATTTCATTCAGGGTCGGTACTTCAGATGAGAGTTTCAAACACGCTTTTGTCTTTTTCAAACTACAGTTTTCTCTTCACGACAGAGTTGGGACAGGTGGAGCCCGACTGGTTCCAGGTGTTGACCACACGAGCGTCCTCGAAGGAAGGAAACCTCTCAGATTCAGACGATCAAGAGGAAATTTGTCCCAACCAGGAGGCAAACTTCAAAACACCTTTGCGGAAAACGGCTGCGGCTAATGTGGCCGAAAGTCAAACGCCTTCAACGCCTCAAGTGTTCAGACGCAGCTATGTTCCGTCCCCGGACTGTGAGGACCAACAAGGTAAGGAATGATTTCCGTTTTGAAACGCAGGCAATAATAAAAAGAAAAGGGAAATGGCTCAAGTTTTGCTGTTTTAGTTTTTTCTTCTGGGATTTGCTTAATTTTTAACGAGGATTTGGGTTTTTATTATGATATCAAAAATAGAAATAGTTTCGAAAAAGGTTGAAACGATACTTTCAAACACTAATACGACACCCTAACCTTGGCTTGAAACCACAGTTTGAAATCCTAAACCTCATTTTAAACCCTAATCTTATTTTGAAACCCCAATTTAAAATTTGACGGTGTAATTTTTCTCCTTTTGCCTGATGCCTCCGATTGGATTTATGCTATCTAGCTAGTAGTAGGGTTTTGCGTTCATGTTTCAGAAAATCCGGTTTCACACGAGTGGGAAAGTGTTAGACATTCAAATTAAGATTTCAAAAGAGATTTAGAATTTCAAAACGGAGTTTTCAATGTCGTGGGTTAGGGTCAAATTAGGCTTTCAAACAAAGGCTTATATTTCAAATCAGGATTAACAAACTGCTCTGATCAAGAAAATGTATGCATTCAAACATTATTTTAAAGTGTTAAAAATGAGCCCCTCTTCCCTCTTTTAGAGCGTGAAATGCTGCCGTGGGGCGGCAGGAGTCCGTGTTTGTTTGGCCTTTCCAAAGACACGTAAGTGAATTGATGCTTCTGCTTCGTTATTCGAACGAAATCTGTTTAACAAACGTCATGATGTCATCTTCCAGGGTCCCGCCTTCAAATTATGGAGACGCACACCCACGCACTCCCAACTGGTTTAGTAAGTTGAATTATTTATTTGTTTTCTTTCTTATTGAAATTTGCTGGACTATTTTTTTTATTTGTATTCTTGAGAACAGATTTGTTTTATACGCCTCACAATGTTTTTCTTTGTTTATGTAGGATTGATTGTGTTTCCTGTGTAATCCAAATGCACCTTTTTTAATTTTATTCTTCACATGCCACAAAAGTTTTGAATTTTATTTTGTTACTATTTATTTGCTTCTTTTTTTTTAACAATGTTTGATCCAAATGCACTTTTATTTCTGTTTTTGTTGTCAAGTTGTTTGTGTTTCTTTTTTCTTTTTTTGTTTGTTTCTTAATATATAGATTTTTCTACCAATATATTATTGTATTTAATATTGAATTTTTTTTTTACCTTACCCCACAGATTTTAGTTGTATTTTATTATAATTGACTCTTTTTTTGTGTATTTTGTCATAAGAACATTTTTGTTTTTCCATATATTTTTCATATATTTGCTTTTAGAACAAAATCTCCTTTTAAATGATTTTAAAAAGATTTTTCTTGTTGTCAGATCTGCTTGACACCCCACAAGTGTCCCCAGTAAGTTCATTTATTCCTTCTTAAATGTTACACAATCGACATTGGAGTAAACCTAAACCTATTTTGTGTCTGAAATGACGCAGGCCAGTTATGCCCAACACATCGCCGAAAGCCTGGGCGCCAACATTAACCCCGATATATCGTGGACCAGCTCACTCAATACGCCGCCAGCTCTGCCTTCCACCCTCATTTTATGTAAGCCACCATTTTGTTTTCTTATTTTGCACTGCAAGCTTTGCAGCCACTGTGTTGGTTTTGTCGACCTGCAGCTGAAACGGAGGAAAGTGGCAGTCCGGTGACATTTTCTATGGACAAGACTGCTGTGGTGAGTTCTTGTTTCCCGTCTTACTAACATGAGGATATTTGTTTATTATTATTCTAATCATTTTTTTGGTCTCTGCTCTTCTCAGCTGGTTCGGAAGCTCTTCCCTTCTCTGTCCAACAACTCCAAAATGGGAGTGGTGTCACCACGAAGCAATGACCCGCTTGTGGTTCCTGAAGGTATTACTAATCCACCATAAACCACCACCTAAAAAATATTGTAATGTGTATATCATGAGGACAAATGGCATTCTGCAAAAATACAATGTAAAAAAACAAACAAACACAGCTTTTGCTAAAATGTTTTTTTTTTTTCATTTCGCAATTGTTTAGCTTTTCACTACACTCGCTCATTTTTTGTGTGATGTGTGGTGTTACCTTTTCAGCACTCTTTTTTTTTTATTATTTCTTAGGACTTTTGGGCAGAAAAAATATATTTATGTACCAAATTACATGCACAAAAGAGAAGAGATAGCTGTACTTTAACTTCAAGGTAATCGACATGAACGGGGTTTGGGAAAAAAAAAAAAAAAATCACATTTCAGTATGTACTTTTGCTTTAAATTCTTGGTTCGGTTCACTTTGAGGACAGCAAAACATAATACTAGAGACAGACCGATACGGTTTTGTCAGGACCGACACGATACCGATTATTAATAGTCAAGGACGCCAATAACCGATATTCGGAGCCGATATTTATTTTCACTAAAAGGGAAAATATTGGCATCAAAATTTGAAAAACTAGAAACGCCAACTCAACAAATTTTAAATTTTTGTAAGCACATGTTTATTGAGCAACTTATTGGTTTCATAAAATATTGGAGTTTAGAAAGAAATCTTAATCAATAGACATCTTTGTTTTAAAAGTCTAACAAAAAGTTCAGGGATCGCTTAAGTAAATATCTCCCTATTGTTTTCTACAGTAAGGAAAGTTTTCCAAAATTTCAAAATATCAAGTATTCAACTTTTGCTTAGTTACCAAAACTGTACTTGCTTACTATTTACTTACTTTGTTACTTACAAAAACAGAAGGTGCTGAGAGTTCCCAGCGTCAGCAGCATCTCTGAAAATTTAAATAATTAGTTCCCTGAAGTAAAAATAAATAAAAAATGGCTTCATTATCGGTCGTATGATTCTGAAAAATGGCCGATGCCGATATTTGTCAAAATGCTAAACATCGGCGCCGATAATCGACCCAGCTGATAATCGGTCTATCCCTACATAATACTGATTTTATTTAGTGTAAGCAGGACAAATGGTGTAAAACTGTAATTACTTCTCCAATAAATAGACTTGTATCTAACTTTGTACAATTTTCAAGTCATAATCACAGTAATTACTTGTCTTAAGTACTGCAATTTAATAGTGATCCCATCAACAGATGCTGATCCCCCATCGGCTGTCCCTCATCCAACATCCCAAAAGTCCCCGCAGAGATCCCCGGAGCACAGCAGTGGCATCTGGAGACAGCAGCTCGCTGACGCCAGCGAGGACCGGGCCATTCGCAGCCCGGTGGCCAGTGTTCCCGATTGCGCCGAAAGCAGCCCGCCCATGTTTTTCAACAGCAGCACTTCGCTACTGAGGAAGGTGGAAAGCGAAAGAACAAAACGGAGGCAAGAAGTACACAACAGCAGCCCCCCGGATGTCTCAGTTGAGTCTAAGCCCGTGTCCTCTGAACAAGGAGAGTCTGATCAAGAGCAACACACAAATCCTCCAGTGGAAACTGAAGACAACCGACTTTCGCAGTGGTCACCTTTGAGTTTATCAGACATTCCAGCCACCACTGTTACAACACTGGTGGAAGATAAATGTGCAACCAAAGTAAAGAGTCAATGTCACTCTGGCTATCCAGTCAGGCCGTCTTTGAACTCTGCTGGATTTTCCAGGAAAAAGACCACATTTATTTACACCATTGATAAGCAGAAGCACTCGTTGAAGAACAACTGCACGGAAGGTAACACCTTTTGTTATGTATACAATCGTTGATGTGGAATTAAGTATATATTTTTGCCTAATTTTTCCGTACACAGTTGTTAGCAAGTTTGTCTTTGAAGGACCCTAGAATGACCCTAAAATGGCCACCTCAATCCAAAATGGCTTACTTCGTACTTTGTTTTGTGTACTGACAAACATAGTGTGTGCCTATCAAACTCTATGCTCCTAAATTGAAACGTTTCATGTTTTACGGTCATCAAATGTCTCTTACATACTGTAAACGTTGCTAAAATTTGGTAGCAATCAAGCAAGTTCAAATTTGAAGGAAATTGCCAACCTAATAGGGGTGGGAATCTTTTAATGTCTCATGATTCAATTCCGATTTTTGGGTCTTCGATTCAGAATCGATTTTCTATTCAAAATGATTTGATTGACTGATTTCTGCTTCAATTTATAGTGCAAAGAATCGTCATGATCTACTCCAGTCTGACTCGCTAATGCTAATTTAACAATGCTAACACTTTTATCACTCAAAAGAACAGCTTTTCATACAAAACTTTTCAGGGATGTATACAGATAAGCATCTTAACATTACTCACTGCCTTATGCTCTTCCTACGCTGGGCATAACTTGGTCGTGACTATGTAACTACAATTTAACAGTGTACAAGAACGCGCGGAACCACACTGCCCCTAAGTGGCCAAATCGTGTACATCTTGAACAGCGCTCCCAATAAAGGCGCACACTCAAACAAGGGCAAGACGGTATAAAATAATTTAAATAAAATCGATTTTGGGCCATTTAAAATCGAGTCTGAATCGTACTAAATGAGAATCTTTTTTTTGTTTTTTGGGCACACCCCTACCACCTAAACCTATTTTTTATTTTTTATTAATTTTTTTGTATTTAATGATGATGGCTTTTTTTTCCCTGAATTTTCAAAACATTCTTGAATTCATGTTGCAGAGCCAATTACAATTAGGAGATTATTGCTTTTCGTTGGACAGCAACCAACTTTGTATTTGATTTCAGGTCATAAGCTGCCTGTTACGCTGATGCCAAAAGCTGATGATGGCGCAGACGTTTGCAACATCAGCGATGAACAGGAGAAGCTTCACCAACAGGAAGATGTCGTTAAAGAAAAGCCGCCTCCCTTGCTTCGAGTGAACTCGCAGGATTTGGACATGTCGCAGCTTTGCCGAGCATTTGCACAAGATTTCAGTCAAATGCCCTACTTGGATGCACCACCTAAAATGGCTCCTCCTCCTCCTCCTCGCAGCTTCTCCCCGGTGGCATGTTTGGCTGCGTTGAAAGTTGCTCGACAGAAGGCCAAAAGGCAAGTAGAGGTTCATCGTGAAGCTGGTGCCGACGTCTCGCAAGTGGCTGTGTCCTGCGTAGAGAAACTTGAACCGAGTCACAATTGGACTGTGGAGTTTACAAGTACAAAACAAAACGATGTGTGTTTGGATGAGGAGATTTCAATTGGAACATGCGATGACGCCGAGGATACAGCAGCGCACCCACAAAGGAGTTTAAGAGACTTAAGCCGCCCTCTAGTTTCAGTTCAGTCCGAAGATTGTGAAAGGACACAAGAGATTGTAGCAGTTTCTCTTCCCTTGGCGCACGGGTCAGGATTCAAGACCGCTTCTGACGAGAGTATACAAATATCGGCAGCCAACCTGCAGAAAGCCAAGCAACATTTTGACGACACCGATGGTCAGCAGCCAATCAAAAGTGTCCGTGATAAGGAAATTCCCACATTGGATTCGGCTGCAAGCCATCCAGGAAGTGTTTCTAAAAAGTGTCTGTGGAAAGATAGTGATGAAAATAATATTGACACAGATGAGTCACTTCAAGTCTCTCGGTCCTTGAAACAAGTTGAAAATGCTCCAGAAAGTCCCAGAAACATGAACGCAGGCGACTCTGAGGGTGAGCAACCCTTCAAATGTAACCGGGACGCGAGGGAGCATATTCTCGCAACGTCCGCTTCTGCCCCCTGGATCCAAAACGGCGAGCAGGCCAACTGCCAGCTGACCGCCTCCCAGAAAGCTGACGTGAAGGCGTTGTGCACCCTCCTGGAAGAAGCAGGCAGCCAGTTTGAATTCACGCAGTTCAGAACCCTAAAGACTAAAGAGGATTCCGCCCCATTGCTGAAAGCGGACAAAGACCTGGACCACGACTTGCTGTCCGGGATCGATTTTGACGACAGCTTTTGTGCAGAGGCAAATGAGACAACGACCTCTGCCTCTTGTGATGAAACTAACCTTGAAGAGCCCGGTGTTGCAAAGCAACTCCTGCGAGCGCATATAATCGAAACAGAAGAAATGATCACCGGAAGAGTTCAAACGGCGGAAGAAAGTCCTGTAAGAGTTTCCCAAAAATGTCTGAAGAAAACCAAACATTTATGTAAAGATTTAGAAGAGGCCGCTCCAGCACACAAGCAGAGTGTTCAAAATGGTAGACACGCAATCCATGAAAGCACCTCTCGGAAAGCGGATCATTTCATTGACAGCTACAACACAGAGGAGACGCTTCGAGACTTCTCTTCATCTGTCCAACCCAATCAAAGAACTCCAAGAAATCCTGGCAACATGATTGCACGCGCACACCAAGATGGCTTTCAGATGGCCAGTGGGAAAACATTTTTCATTTCGCCCAGAGCGATGCCAAAGGCAAATGCTGTCTTCAAAGACGGCGCTCGTGAAAACGGACAAGACCTTGTGGGGACTGAGCCTTTCACGAATGCATCCTCATCATCATCTTTGGCCTCCCTGAATCTCGTCTCCTCCATCGATAGCTATTCGGGCAGCAGTGCGGCCAAACGTCGTTTGCAAGAAGACCACGGGGATAAACAAAGTGCAGAAATGAAACCTGGAAGCTCCTCATTACGCAAATGTGTTGACCATCAGCCGGGCGGGTTCCAGACGGCTGCAGGCAAACGAGTTTCCGTTTCTTCCGCTGCTCTCCAGAAAGCAAAATTGTTGCTTGATGATTGCTCTGAAGTCAAGGAACGCCCAGCCAGAAAAAGTGAGCTCCTGACTGCTAGCGAGAAGCCTGGCTCATTTTCAGACAACTCTCTCTTTGGCAATCTCGACTCCACTTCAGAGAGTCCATCGGTTTCTGGTGTGAAGGCGTATGATGCGAAAAGAGGAATTGCTACCAATGTGGAGAAGATGGATGGCCAAAACTACCGTGTCGAAAATGAAAATGTACAAAATAATAACAATGTGGAAAACCAGGCAAATCCGTCTTTGGATGTTGGTTCATCTTCATTGAATGTCTCTGGATTCTCTACTGCCAACGGGAAGAAGTTATGCGTGTCTGCGGTAGCCTTGAAAAAAGCCAAAGATCTTTTGCGAGAAGATGACCTGAGCTCAAAAATGAAACATGGAAGCTTCTTAGGTGTGGACCGTGTTGACCTGACGGCTAGAGGCCAAAAAGTCGCTGCTTGCTCTGCTGCTCTTTCAAAGGCAAACTTCTTGCTCAAAGATTGTGATTCAGTTGAGGAACATGGAGCCAGTTATGCGCCACGAAGGGAAAATGACTTTTTGCCAGCTATGGAGGAGCCAGTGTCATTTTCAAACAAGAGTGACCTCGCCTCCACTTCTACTACAAACATGCACAGGATGCATGGCCCAAACATGAGTGCGGCACCTTTTGTGGAAAATGAAAACTTACGGCATCATAAGAACCTGGAAAGTCATGAAAATCCATCTTTGTCCCCAAGTGGTAGCGGATTCTGTACAGCCAGTGGGAAGAAAGTTTCAGTGTCCAATGCGGCAATGGCAAAAGCCAAACATCTTTTGCAAGAAGAGCGTAAGGACGAGTCCCATAGAAAAGGAAGCTTCTCGGGAGTCGAACCCATGAACCATCAGCCGGGCGGATTCCTGACAGCCGGAGGCAAACGGGTCGTTGTTTCTTCTGCTGCGCTTAAGAATGCAAAATCCTTGCTTGATTGTGATTCCGATGAGGAACATCCACCGGCCAGAAGAAGTAAGTTGCTACCTTCTAGCAAAAAGCCTCGGCCATTTTCAGACAACTCTTTCTTTGACAATCTCTGCTCCACCTCAGAGAGTTCAGCCGTGAAACTGGATGAGACACAGCAAGGAAGTCCTGCAAGCAAAGAGAAGTCGGATGGTTGTTTTCTCATTGCAGATACGACACAGAAAAACACAATTTTACCCAACATGGCAACGCTAGAAGCAGATGGTTACTTCAGAGGCACGATAGACAGTAATGACGGAATGTCGGGAAAAGAGAGTCTCTCTCTCTCCGCTCTGAAGACTATAAGCATGGAGACGAGTGGTGAAAACTATCCCGTACAAAATAAAAACCTTCAGCATCTTAACAATCGGGAAAACCGTGGAAATCCATCTTTGGATGTTGCTTCTTCTTCTCTGAGTGGTGTTGGATTCTCGACGGCCAGGGGCAACAAGGTATCCGTGTCTGCGGCAGCCATGGCAAAAGCCAAACAGCTTTTTCAAGAAGACCACAAGGATGAGGTGAGCGCAAAAACGCGACACGGAAGCTTCTCGTTAGTCAAGCGTCAACCGGGCGGCTTCCAGACAGCTGCAGGCAAACGAGTTGCTGTTTCTTCCGCAGCTCTTAAGAATGCAAAGTTCTTGCTTGATGATTGTGATTCGGTCCAGGAACATTCCGCTTGTCTGCTATCAAGAAAAAGTGAGTTCTTATCAGCCAACGTCAAACGTGGGTCATTTTCAGACAACCCTCTCTTTGATCATCTGCGCTCTACTTCAGACAATCCAGCTGTGGAGCTGGATGATGCGAAACAAGGAAATACTACAAGCAAAGAGAAGTTGGATGGTTGTTTTTCAACCGAAGGTGTGAGACAAAAAAAGACATTTTTAGCCAACAAAATAACACAAGAAACAGATGATTACTACAGAGACGAGATGGACAGTAAGGATGGGACAAATATGGGAGAAATAATGCCCAAGGTCAAATTTAGGAACACGACTGCTGCACCATTTGTAGACGTTAAAAACGAAAGGCATCATACCAGCCTGGAGACCCGAGCAGTTTCATCTTCGGATATTTGTTCTTCTTCCCCAAGTGGCAGCGGATTCTCTACTGCCAGTGGCAAGCGCGTGTCTGTTTCCGATGAAGCGATGGCAAGAGCCAAATCTCTCCTCAGTGACGTTGAGAGCGAAAACCAGAAGTTCCAACGCGACACTAGCTTACAAAATGACAAACAGGACATTCTGCATAACGTTGGGTTCCAGACGGCCGGTGGAAAAAGAGGTTCTGTTCTGTCCGCAGCTCTCAAGAAGTCAAACTCCTTCAATGAGAGTCGTGAGCGCACAACAGATGTGCAACACGCATCGACATCCAGCAGTTGTGGATTTAGCACAGCCAGTGGCAAAAAAGTTCTTGTGTCTGACAATGCGATGGCAAGAGCAAAATCCCTGCTGGATGAAAGCGTTATGGACACAGGCGCGAGCCTCCTGTCGTTTGCGACTCAAAAAAATGCAAATAATCCCCAGATTGAGGAACAAGATGATGGTAAAAGTGTCAAATCGAGCACAACAAGTAATTGTGGATTCAATGCAGCCAGTGGGAAGCCTGTGTCCGTTTCCACTGTGGCCCTCCAGAAAGCCAAAGCGCTATTTGATGACATTGGCCTCAATGAGGATGTCCAAACAGGCGCGCAGAATACAACCTTTAATGTGCCTTCAATGTTTGCTCAAAGTCAAAGAGGAAAAAAGCCAGCAGCTGCAGAAGAAACGGCTCGTGAAAAGGGCGACCTCCGCGGACAGGAAATGCCAGATGTGTTATCAGGCGGAGAGATCAATCGGTCGCCTGAAGAGGCTGCAATTGTAAACTTGCAGTCGTTGGACCTGACTGACTGCACTGAAACGCAGCAGTTGTTTCTGGCCCGGGAAGCGCTGGACTGCACCAAAGCTTTACTTGAGGACGAGTCTCTCGCCGGACCTTCCATGACGCTGGAAAACATGCCGCCAAAGAAAGACTCTCGCAGGCCCAAAGAGGAGCAAACTTATGGAAAAAGATCATCTGAAGGCACTGAATTGGCTGGTAACGATCAGATCTTCATCTTCACTTTGAAGCATAAACTAATTGTTGTGTAACGATTATCTCAAATATTTTAGACTTGCCCGCTCCTAAAAGAAGACTGTTGGAAGAATTTGACAGATCTCGCGACGGATCAGGAGAATCAAAGTTCTGCCCGCAAACATGTTCTCCCAGTGGTAACCACATTTTGTATATCTGATATTTGCATATTTAGACTCACACAGCATAACGTATGAGGTCCAGTGTCATCCGTTTCGGGACAATTGTTTGAATTTTTAATACTTCTTCCTATGGTTAAATAATGGCGCATTACAAACTATGTTTGAATTTACATTTATTAAATTATTAAAAAATTATTACATTCTTTACATGTTCTATGCACCCCCGCCAGTCTAAACGCAACATTCCGATTAATATTGTGTTTGTAGAATATGAATTAAGATGTTGGATTTTGCTGCTGATTTTTGTATTTGATCCATTTAGCCTGCATTCTTAGCCAAAGTTTTGAAATCAGATCATCTTTGAGCTATTTATTCTAAGGTGAGTTTGAAATGATGGTGATTGTTTTGGGACCACGCCATTTGACGGCAAATCATTTGAAGCTCACTCCATGAACTTTTTTAAATAATTGTTATTTTTATTGCCCATTTTATTTCTAAGGTCTAATAAAGGACAGACCGGCATTCAAGTACGTCTCACTTGGCCCAAACGTCACCAGGCCGCACAGGTGAGCTGCCTACCTGTTTGTCCGTCCCACGTACCATCATCTCATCACACACACATCATACCCGCTTATTCCCTAAACAGGGACGGCATGGGCTACGTTGAGGCCGTCGCATCGCCAAGCACGAACCAGCAGCCCTCGGCCGTGGGCTTGACTTTTCTTCCTCCATTTTTCAAGAAAACTGATGTGCAACCGAGGGGGAGCAACACAAAAATAGCTCCGGCTTTTGTTCCTCCATTCAAAAGACAAACAGTGGCCAAGCAGAGCTCCACAAAACACTTCAACAGCAACGCTAAACAAACGACACAAAACAGTGAGGACCCTCAAACAAACAGCACAGACCAATGTATGACCAATCGCATCTCCAGTCCGAGCCCACCTGTTGACAAACGTTGGATTGAAGGTAAACATTTTTGGATCCTTTCAATTCTTGAAACCAGGTGACTCGTTGTTTTCGCTGCGTCGGCAGGGACGACTCTTGACAACGTCGAGCTGGCACGAGACATGCAAGAGATGAGGATCAGGAAGAAGACGCGCCAGATTATACGACCTTTGCCAGGCAGCTTGTTTCAAGCTAAAACCTCGGGAGCGACGAGGATTCCTCTAAAGGATGCGGTGGCTTGCAGGCTTCCTGCCAAGTACACCCAGAAACAGGTGATTGATCAAATCTTGTAAAATGATGACCCTTGTTTCACTTGGTCACATGAAATTTCATATCAATCACTATCATGACTAGACCCATAAAAAAAAAGTCTCAAAAAGCCGTGCCTAAAAAAGAAAAGAAAAAGGAAGTCATCCATTTTGGTTTGAAGCTAACTAAAAGCACCAATCAGGAGCAGAGCCTGACAGATGGATGACACTAGATTTGCAAAGCTTTTTTGCTAATATGGGAAGCGCATGGAATCAATCTTATGATCGGTTTCAACGGATTATACGTTCCTGCTTACAGCTTTTGTGTTACGTTTGTTTTGTTGCCTTTTGTTTTAAAGCTGTATGAATATGGAGTGCATCGACACGTGTGCACGATCACCGGCGAGACAGCGGAGGCTTTCCGCTTTCAACTTGAGCTGTTCTTCAAAAAGGAAGCCTTTGCAGACGAGGGCGGAGTTCAACTTGCCGATGGCGGACGACTGATTCCCTGCAGGGATGGGACGGCCGGCAAAGAGCAGTTCTATAGGTCAGTGATTGTCAAACTGAGGTCTGCAAAATTATCAAGCAGTTTCTAACTCATTCACTCCATCTTCACTGAAGCAACCCCCTTCGCTCCCGGAGGTTTTACTGGATTTTGACAAATTTTTGACTTGATGACTTGGATGTGATCTTTCCCGTCCAGAGCCTTGTGCGACACGCCTGGCGTGGATCCCAAATTGCTTAGTGACGAGTGGGTGTACAACCACTACAGGTGGGTTGTGTGGAAGCTGGCCTCCATGGAGAGGTCCTTCCCGGAAACTATGGGAGGCCTCTGCCTCACACCTGAGAGAGTTCTACTACAGCTCAAGTACAGGTGAGAAGGACAGGGCCTTCATTTGGATCCCTTCTAGAAATGATCAAAAGTGCGCCTTTTTCATTCTTTGTATTGACCATTTGCGCCGACGTCACGTGATCACGTGACTGCCCTATGACGGACGGCGGAAGGAAATGATTGTTGAATGGAAGTGGGCGTGACCCGGAGCGACTTGGTGACTTAGCGACTGTTATTTTACAAATTAAAAGTTTTTATTGCCCATCGAGCCACGGAATCTATGACTTCAACCGAAGTTCGCCTGTCAGTCGAAGTTACACATTTCGTCGGGACTCATAGAGCGCCATATTTACTTAAGTTGCAGATCGCTAGTTTGAAAACAGCCCCTTACCTTCTGTTGCCTGCTGTTTTTACCAAGTTAATCAAATCGCCGACTTTGCCGGAATTCACAGCGCACGACCTATATCGTTATGTAGACAAGATGCTACGCTCACACCGGGGGGGGGGGGGCAATATACTTCGTAATGCAAAGGTAAAACTTGTTTATCATGCTAACTGACTTATTTTTACATAGTCTGTTCATCCCATTATTAAACAGTCAAATGCACTTAATAGTTTTGAAGAAGGTGCATTTTAAAACTACGCTATCGGGCTCGTTAATGTGATTTGAAACACGCAATTCAACACCCGTCACAATCTTTGTTAGAGTGTACATTTACTAGTAAAAATTTTGAAAAATTTTCTACTAATTACAACATTTATCTGCTAACCTCACAAAAAAATGATCTCTGCAAATCCGTGAATACTTTGTGGGCTGCCAGTCCTTTCTGTTGATTGCTGCTATCCATCGACGTCTTTTGTCTTCATTAGTAGGTATGCGATAAAAAGCAACATTTGGTTTGCTCCTTTGTCTGTCTGTACAACCGACCGCACAGCAAAATATGACTATTTTATAAGACAATCCATTAGATAAAGGACTTTACGCTGTACGAGATTCCACAATTACAATACAGGCAAGTGGCTCCGGGACGCCGTCCAGCGTCCCGGAGGGGGCGTCCAATGAGGGCTGTGACGTCACGTGCAAAAGGTCAATACACACAATTGGGTCTCTGTTAATGCATGCCCATCCGTTAAGTTTGAAATCAAGCAACCAAGTACATCTTTTGCTTTAAAGTGTGTCTGTGAGCAAGCAAGGCCTGCATTTTGCCAGATTTTGCCAAAACAGTTACCCCTCATTTACATAATCCTGCCCTCACACTGACTCCCAAGTGTCATTGTATGTGTGTCAGATACGATGTGGAGGTGGACCACAGCCGCAGACCCGCTCTGAGGAAGATCACGGAAAAGGACGACACGGCTGCCAAAACTCTGGTTCTGTGCATCTGCGGGGTGCTGTCGCGAGGCCAGGCGGGGAACCCGTGCGCGGTGGTGCGGCTAACCGACGGCTGGTACTCGCTGAAGGCCCAGCTGGATGAGCCGCTGAGCGGCCTCCTTCGTAAGGGTCGGCTGGCCGCCGGCGGGAAGCTCATCATCAATGGCGCTCAGCTGGCGGGCTCGCAGGATGCATGCGCGCCACTGGAGGCGCCTCAATCGCTCATGTTGAAGGTACTCTTATGTATGTAAGTTTTTGTATCGTTCAAGGAAAAAAACAGCTTTGTGGCTGTCAATGACACTCAACGGGAAAAGATCTCATGTTGTGTGTTTTTTTTTTTTGTTCTTTTTTTAAGATTTTCGCCAACAGCAGCAGACCTGCGCGATGGGACACCAAGCTGGGATTTTACAGAGATCCTTGGCCGTTCCTGCTTCCTGTGTCATCGCTGTACAGTAATGGAGGGCCTGTCGGCTGCACGGACATTGTGGTGCTGAGGAGTTACCCTGTTCAGGTACTCGTCTATGGCAACCTGTATTCAACCATACTAAATCTCCACGTCACCTAACAAATGTCACCAAATTTGTATGTTATTACTCAAATGATGATCTTGTCACAATTTACTCACAAATATGTTCATTACTGTATGTAGATTATCGGCGCCGATATCCAGCATTTTGACGAATATCGGCATCTGCCGTTTTGAAGAATTATACAGTCGATAATAGATCCATAAAAAAAATAAAACGTTTTCAGGGAAAAACAACAGAGAATTAAAGGTGGGGTTTTAAGTTTTGACCGCTTATGTTTGTAAACAAACTACTCAAAACGAACTCCTCCCATGGCTCAACCCCCCCACTATTCTCGTCAACATTGCGTCTGCCTTCAGCGCCCCTTCACCCCCCGCCCCCTCTCTGTGATTGGCTGGAGGGGTAAGCATTGACTTTCCGCCCAAAACGGTCTGTTTTTGTTTGAAATTTAAACTAAGATAATAATTTGAAATATAAGAAAATATATTTACTGTAGCAAATAATAGGGAGCTACTTAAGATTTGATTTTACTTTTGAGACGTGCTACTGCAAGATCACTGAACCTTTTGTTTGATTTGTCTATTGACTAAGATTTTTGGTTAACTCCAATATTTTACGAACCTGAAACGTTGTTCAATAAACATATGCTTAAAAAAAGAGCTGGAGTTTGTATTTTTTTTAAATATTTGACGCCCGTATTTTCCCTTTTAGTAAAAATGAGTATGAGCTCCAAATATTGGTTATTAAATAATCGGTATTGTTGTCGGGCCTGAAAGAAGGAAAAAAATATCGGTCTATCTCTCGTACTTTTTGTTATTTAGTGAAAGAGCATTGAATTGAATTATTCTGCCCGTCGAGCAAAATAAGCATTTTGAATGAATCAAGGGAAATTAATTTCCCACGGCACACCTGGTGATCGTTCACGACACACCAGGGGATCACTGTTTATTGATTGATTAATTGACACGTTGTCCACGCGTATGCATATTCAGTGGATGGAGAGGAAGTCGGACGGAGGCGTGGCGTTCCGCTCGGCCCGCGCCGAAGAGAAGGAAGCGGCTCGCTACAACAGCCACAGGCAGAAGGCCATGGAGGTGCTCTATGCCAAGATCCAAGAAGAGTTTGAACAGGAGGCCAAGGGTACGACTTGCATCCGTCCATTCTGCTTATTTCTCCTGGGCAAGGTGGCGCTGGCCACTTTGTAACTTTTGGTTTTGCAGACATCCTTCGGGGTTCCATTCCTACCTGAATAGGGAATAACACAAAAGATGACTTTTGCCAAACAAAGCTCATCAGGAGGAAATTGAATTGTGGTCATTTGCAGACAGCAAACGTCAACTCAGAAGACGGACTGTGAGTCATCGGGATGTTGCAGGTCTGCAGGATGGCCAGGAACTCTACGAGGCTGTGGGAGATGACCTCGCTGGATTTGAGGTAACAAAACAGAAATAATCTTTTTACGTGCATTTTAGGTACTGTCTGTGGGTAGGATGGCAAAATGGGTTGGGAGGTAGCTTTTAAGCGGGGAGCTTGTCTACTAAGGTTACTGGCACATTGGGGAGGTTAAGTGGGCGGGTTCGATGGTCAGGTAGGAAGGAAGGTGAGATGGGAAGGTAGGTTGGATGCATAGGTTAGGTTCGAACAAGTTGGTCTGGTGTGTACTAGGTTAGGTGAGGAGATTAGATTTGAAGGTCGGTTAAACGGTAGGTTCACTACTGAGACTATTTGAGTAAACTTTAAAGTAGCAGTTGTTGGGTAGGATATGAAGGAAGGTGAGATGCTGGGTACGTAGTTTAGTTGGGGGAGGTAGGTTAGTTTTCTATGGGGAGGTTACATCGATTGCTTAAATGGGTTTGTGAATTAGACGGCTTTGTAGGAAGGAAGGTGAGATGGGGAGGTCAGCTGGGTATGCAGGTTTGATGAGGGCCGATACATTCTTGCGGTATGACAAGTGAGCAAAAATTTTGCAGTATCATAGTATTACAATGCCCCCCCCCCCGCCCCCAAATATATATATAATTTAAAAAAAATCGATTTGGGTACATAAAAACAGCATTTTACCCACTGAAAACTATTTTTGTTTTTAAACAAAATACTGATAATTTAGTGCATTACGAAACATGCACCACGATAAGTTTATATAGATGTTAAGTTATAATAAATGTTAATATTAATTATGTGCAAGCAGCCATTCATATTGTGCACTGAGACTCCTTAAAAAAAAAAAAAAAAGAGCTCATACCAGTGACCGATGGGATTAATGGTTATAGAAAGCTTGACTTTATAAAAGCAGGTTTATTGGCAGGTTAGTTTAGCTAACTGCTGTTAGGAGGGTACATCGGTTAGATTCTTAGTTAGGAAGCTTATATAGGTTGGTTAGGTATAAAAAAAAATGTTAGATGGTTTGGTGGGTTCAATTGGTGGGCACTGGATGTACGCTCGATGGGTAGGCAGCTCGATGCACCAGCAAGCGTGTCCAATGAGAGATCGATTTCGAGGCGGATTGTTGACTTCCTGCTTTCAGGCCCATCTGAGCGAGCGGCAGCTAAAGACGCTGCAGGCTTACAGCCGCTCGCTCATGGACAAGAAGCAGGCGGAAATGCAGGATCGCTGCCGCCGCGCTAGCGAAAAAGGTGCGGACGACGACCGAGCCGGCTGCCCTCAGAGAGACGTCACCCCCGTCTGGAGACTCTGCGTCGCCGACTCGCTGAATCCCGCTGGCGACGGTGAGACGCCATTTTCTCGCATTTTCAGCGGCCTAATTTGACATCCGCTCATGTCGCCTCGTTTCTGTTGGTTCGCAGTTTACCAGTTGAACGTTTGGCGTCCGTCCTCGGACACGCAGGCCTTATTAAAGGAAGGTTGTCGCTACAAAGTCTACAACCTGGCCACGTCGGACAGGAAGAAGCGTGGCGGTGTTGCCGCACTTCAGCTCACCGCCACCAAGAAAACTAAATTTCAGGACCTCCAGGTGTGAACAGCATTGTTTACTGGATTTGGCTGCTTAACGAGGGATTAGGTTGGTAGTTGGTAGCTTTTCAGCGTGCACGCAACTAATAATCTCAATTATAGAAAAAATAACAATCACGATTATTTTGGCAATAATTGAAACCACAATGATTCAAATGATTATTTACTTTTTGGTACACTACAAGAAAATGTTTAAGCATTTGAAAATATTAAGACAAAAAAAAAAAAAAAGAAGCACTATAATTATTGAAGTTCGTTTTGGACCAAACAGAATTTATAATAATATATATTTATTTATTTATGTTGACAGCAACTTGAAGTTGGAGTGCAGCCTGGGACGATCTTTTATTTTTTGGGTACAAAACAAGAAAATGTTTAAACAAATAATATTAAGACAAACAAGATTATTTGAAACGCCATAATTATGCAAATTCCTTTTGGATGAAACAAAATTGGTTAAATTTGTTATTTTAAAATATTAAAAAGTGCAAATGTATAAATTATTATTCTTATTTTTACGATTATGTTGATTTTGTAATTGTGGAGTGCAATAATTGAATTTGGATTCACAGCCCTAAATGAGCTCTTTTTTCTTTTTTGTATTTTCATTCAGACTTCTCCGGAATGGCTGTCAGCGTTCTTTCGACCTCGGGTGTCTACCGACTTTGCGGCTCTTCAAAACCTGCAATTCGATTCCCCGTGCGGAGAAGTTGATCTGACTGGATGCGTCGTCAGTGTGGTTGACGCGCAAGGTCTGTGTTATTTTCTTTCCTGACTCGTCCCAGCAGACTTTGGATCCCGGACCTCGCGTTGTCACTCATCTGCTCAGGCCCTTCGCCTGCCTTCTACCTGGCGGACGGCGAGGTGAATTTTGTGAAGGTCCGCTGTTTCAGCAGCCTGCTTCAGGCCGGCCTGGCGGACGTCGTGAAAGCCGGCGCGCTCCTGGCCCTGAGCAACCTGCAGCTGAGGGGCCAGTCCACCCGGCCCACCCCCGTCGTGTACGCGGGAGACCTCGCCGTCTTCTCCGGCAACCCCAAAGAAGAGCATCTTCAAAAGGCCCTCGCACGCCTCAGGAACCTTCTACGGGTACGAAGTGATGGCCGTCAACGTCTGCGCGCGTTTTGGGGCATTTTATGGCGAGCATTTCGCTACTTCGCCCGTTTCATCGGTTAGATTAGACGGGTATGATGGGCAGGTTTTGTAGACGGCTGGGTAGGTTGCTAAATGAGAGGTTTATGAAGGTGGCAGAGTTGGAAGGTAGGATATTTGATTTGATCATCATTGATTTCATTCATTTGTAAAAGAAAAGATGACATAAGGGGAAAAAAATATTCCTTGATGTTGAAAGAAAACGAGCAAAAAAGAAGACGAGTCTTAATATGATATGGAAGTAGGCGGATAAGATTAGATGCTGGGTAGATGGGTTGGTTAAATTTGTTAGCTATGTACATTAGATGGGTAGGTTACAAAATAACTATTAAATGGGTGGTAGGTAGACTAAATAAAGTGTGTAGTTGATAAGTAGGTGGGTCCGTCCTTAATATGTATGTAGCTAGGTTAGAGGGACAAGTAGGTTAGGTTAGAAGAGTAAATGGTCAAATGTGGAAATGCCCTTGATACATACTAGTTAGCGTTTTGTGTGTGCGTGTGTATTTTAGGAACAAGAGAACTTCTTTGCGTGTGCTGAGGACAAACTTTCCCAGGTGCTCAAGTGTGACGTGTGGAGCTCCGTCTGCTCTCCCGCGCCGCCTCCCAAAACTCCGCCCACGCAGCACATGGGGACAAATGTAAGCTCTCTTTTACGTACACTTGCGTGGTTTCTATCTGAATCACGTTTCCTTCCGCAGGCCACATGTCAGCAGCCAATCAGAAGCCTGGGCTGCTTCACGCCACCGAGCAGGAACCTTCAGTCTCCGGCCAGCGCTTCTTCGTCGGAGAAAGATCCGAGAAGCGTGAGGCGGCGGCGAGGTGCCGACTATCTTCTCTCCCGCGTGCCGTCTCCTCCGCCATTGTTTCTCCCCCTGGGCCTGACCGCCTCACCCTCCGTCAAGAAGACCTTCAACCCTCCTCGGAGAGCCGGCACGCCCCGCACTTTGGGAAGTGTACACGCCCCAACCCTGGCGCCCGTACCCGCAAGCCCACCTGAGGAAAAGGAGGACGTCGAGTGGGTGAACGACCGTGAGCTCGCTATGATTGACACGCAGGCCTTGCGTGTCAATCATGCACTCTAACTGCAAACTTTTTGTGTTGTGGAAGTGAGCCACAACTTTCAACAAAAACTGTTTGAGTAAATTGTCAGTCAGTCTATAATCGAGGTATCTTAATGAAAAAGAAATACATAGAAGGCGTACTGCTTTTCTAGACATTTGAGAAAAGTCGGCAAAAGAGACATTTTTTTTTCAAAAATCTCTTTATTCTTGTTTTACAGATATTAAAAATGATCAAACTCATGTGGGAAAAGCGAACACTTGTTGTAACAAGTTCAGACACAAGGTGGCAGTAAAAGCACATGTAAAAAAAGAAACTAACATTTTGCATGAACAGAAGACAAAAATCAGACTTTTTTTTTTTACTATTAAAAATGCAACTAATAGAAATAACTACAAATAAGCAACATGGCATACATATAAAACAATGTGTAAAGTATACACACATAAACAAAAATATTGTCAAACGAAAACGATGAATCTATTTGCATACTGGATATTTGTTATTAGACACGTTTCATGTTATGACTGCGCAGTTCCTTTCAGTTTCATATTGCTTCCTAGTGCACAACATGCTACAGCATACATTTTTTATATTTTTCCCACACATAATGGACAAATGTATGAAAAATGCTAAAGACAAACAGAATGAGTGAAAATCCCAAAAGTGTCGCTTTAAAAAAAAAAAAAGTGTTTGAAGTTCAGGGAGCAAAATAATGTTGAATTCATTATTGTGTGATTTCAAATATGCTAATTTTATTATATGCAGGTGCAGCTTAATCAATTCACATACTGTTGATTCAATTTATTTTATTTCGGTCGTTCATTTCCTAAGGGGAAATCCTACATGAGACACATTCACTCCACGATACTTAAAAAATAAATAAATAAATCATTATCTATAGAATTATACAACATTAAAAACAATTCAAATTATTTTTCATATTGAAATTAAGTCTTAAGTTTCACTTTTGGAATTGAACCACTGTACTGAAATAAACTTATTTACAATGTTGACATTTATTAACAAGTAACTGAAATTATTATTCTGTAAAATGATCTATTGAAATTCTTAAAAAAAAAGAGAAAAAAAAAAGACAAAACTTAACAGCAAATACACAAAAAGTGCATCATCCAAAAGTGTCCCAATTGGAACGTCATCTGCATTTTGTCAACTTGCAAATGCGTGAAATTAAAATGTCCGCTAGTTTAGATGAGGATCATTACACTTCTTAATCAGAAGATCAAATGGGCTCCACTTGAAAGTGTGATGTCGACAAAGTAGCATGCCCCCCCCCCCACCCCAAAAAAAAAGCATCTTAAAAAAATAACTTAAAAAAACAAAACATTCCTGCTTTAGCACATTTGCTGCTTACTAAGTCCACCATGCCGCCGTCATAGCCTGACACGGCCTTGTAAGAACATGGAACGTAATCCGCTTCGGTTCAGGTTTACGAGCGAGTCCCGGGAACATTTGTTGCATATTTACACGTCCTGGTTTGGTTACTCGAACTCAGGTCGACTTTGGCGCAACATCAGTTTTTTTTCTCTGACGCAATCACAGTTTTTGGTCCAGTGTATCGGAGCCCTCGATTGTCACTCAGTACCTGTGCTGGTGCTCGTAATGCCAGCGGTTGAAGTCGATGTTGAACGCTACGATGCTTCCTGATGCCATCCCGGTGATCAGAGTCCTATGGGGCACAAAAAAAAACAAAAATAATTTATGAATAATACAATAAATCAATTAACTAAAATATGTGCAAATATATATGTCTATATAAAAGATCATGAATGAAGCAGTGAAGCTTTTATTACAAAAAAAACCCATACTTTTTTTTAAAACGAACATGTGTAGTAAGACGTGTCGGTTTTTTTTTATTTAAAAAACAACCATGATGACCAAAAATAAATGCCTTACTATATAAGGGATTTTTTTAAACCATTTATAGTAAGGTGTTTTTTTGTTTAGTTTTTTTAAACTACCATTATAGTAAGGCATTTTTAAAAAGATGACCATGTATTGTTAGGTGTCTTTTTTTTCTTTTCTTTTTTTAAAGAGTATGATGTTTTTTCTAACTACCATAAAAAAAAGTTCAATTAAAATTGTAAAATTTTAAATGACATTTATTTTACAATTATTTGTTAAAAAATTTTTTTTACTTGTAATTTAACATTTAAGATTTTTTTTTTTTTAATGTTACAATTAAAAAATGACGCATTACGAATGGCCACCGGGGCAACCAATCCCTTCCTGCTTGGGGCTTGTGGGGAACGTTGCCACGCCACTGGCCTGGAATACATTTTATTTCCAGGAATAAAGTCCCAGACAAAAACGCCATGTTGGTTGAATGTCGTCATGGCGACCGTTGAGTGAAAGGCGGACGAGAGAGGAGGTCAACGAGGGCCGTAAATCAGCTGCTTGCTTTCTTTTTGCGGCGACTTCGAGTGACATCCAAAAGTGGCTGCTTTCACAGGCCGCACTTGCGCCGCCGCTGCTGCATGTCAGACGGCCTCAAGCTAAATTGCAGCACAATGAACAAGATGGGGCAGAAATCCCCTTGGCGAACGCTCGTACGCCCCCTACTGGTGGCTTAACAAATGACACGCTTGCTTCAAAACGAATATATCAAACTTTAAGCGGACGACAGGCATCTCAACGTATTGTCTTCTGTACACATGCACTATAGAACATTAAGAAAATAAGCCTACGCTAAAGGTTTAGCAATCGGCGCGCAAGCAAAACAAACACGAACCGCACATGCATCATTATCACACACTTTGACGTCACGTCTCGCTGGGAGCCTCCAAGCGCGACCTCGTGGGATTCCTACCGACACACGGGCACCGGCGCTTTGACTTGACTGACGAGCGTGTGTGTGTGTGGTCATTTATTGTAGCGAAAGGGAAAATGGAGAGTTTCAAACGGACAAAGAAGCTGCTGTGAAGCTGACTTGCTCAAGGGCGCTCGTTCGCCAACTCAAAAGCCAAACTGACAAGCGTGACACAAACGGGCACCATCCGGCTTCGTCCTCAGGCAATCGCATTATTAAGGCAACTGTAAATATAGAGAGAACAAAAAAAAAAAGAGTTTGGCAAGGTCCTCACTTTATTCTCAAAATTCGGACTTTAAAGGTGAGAATCCTGCCAAAACTTTTTTTTTCTCTCTCCTCGGTGATGACAGTAACACATTATTCATATTTATACCCTAATTAGAAATAGACGAAAAATGAACACTAAAGATAAAAGTCATTTCATGAATCCTGTTAATATTTCAACACTTTTACTTTCACTGCTACTGTAAATACAGCATTAATAATTTACTTTGCTAAACTAGAATTATGTATTTAAAATAAAAACGATTATATCACTTGAAAATGAGCACTAACATTTGAGTACATTTAAAATTTAAAATATAGTTACACTAACGGTTATTTTTAACAAAAAGTACCAATCAAATAGTATGATCAATAAATAAGCTTTACAACTTCACAAACTCCTATTTTTCACGTATTTATTTATATTTAAAACGACGACGAATACTAACGACGCATTTCTACGACGTCCCGCCGGGACGACAACAAACGCGTATGGCGGCTTCCGGCTGACCTTTGGTCATGTGACAGGTCCATGGCCCTGATGGCGGCGTCGCAGGCCGGGTACACGTAGAGCGGCTTGAGGCTGCACGCCCGCCACACTTGCACGACGCCGTTGTCGCCGCCCGTGGCCACGTTGTGCCCGTCGCTGCTCAGCACCATCGCCTTCGCCCGGAAAAAGAAAAAAAAAGAATCATCATCGTGCTCTCTTTTCAATATGCAACAAATTTAGATTTATTATTATTGCGCAAGTATGTTGCAATAAACAACATACTTTCATACCAAGATTGATTTGTTTGATTTATCTTGCTTCTCTTGTTGTTCTTATTAATAAACAAATCGTCTGCGTTTGTAAACAATTTACAAAAGGCTTGATAAAAAAAATGATCTGGTAAGAGAATAAAAAGAAAAATGGACAGACAAAAAGATACAAAAAGGTAACAATAATTTAGTGTGACTGGAACAACTACATGAAAAATATTGATGAACAAGTACAGCAAATTTAAAAATAAAAGGAAAAGCTACATAAAAAAGTGACAAAAAAAATTGAAACAAATTTGCAAAAGTATATGAACAAATCGACACAAAATTAAAGGGGGGGGGGACCAAAGACAAAAGAAAATGCAAAATAAATACATGAAAACAAATGATGGCAATGGTAAATATAAAGTAGTTGAAAAAAAAATAAAAAAAATTCAAGACAAATTTTTTGCCGAGTTTTGTTTTTTGTATAATTTTTTATTTAATTTTTTGTTTTTCTGAATACGTTTTACTGCAAATGTTCTGATTCTCATAAAAAAAAAACTCCAAAAACATTTCTAAATTTAAAAAATACGTTACATAAACAAAAAGGAAATGAAAATAAATAAACAAATAAACGTGAACACAATAGTACATGTAAAGTAATAATTAAAATAGCAGATGAAAATAATAATATAAAACAAAATGGAAAAATTAATTGTAAAATAAATTTGAATTTATTTTTTAAAAGGGACAATGCACAGGATCAATAATTTAATGTGCCCAAGTTAGCTACGTCAAGCTAATTTTCATTAGCAGTGACTTGGCGGATGTAAAATGAGTCATTAAAATCACAAATCACTTTCCAACAAAACCACAAAAAAAATTGTAAAATTATTCAGTAAAAAGTAGTGAGACAATAGTAAGAAAAAAAAGAAAAGAAAAAAACAGAAGAAAAAAATCATCATTTTTTTTTTTTTTTAATCATTCAAGAATCGTTATTGAATAACAACAACAACATAAAAAAAATAATCAAGCAGCTTTCCGTATGTGTCATTTGGAGAAGGCCAAGCGTGTTTTGCGGTGCCGAAGCGGAGCGGAGCGACTGACCCGGGTGCTGTCGCGGATCTCCATGTGGGCCAGCAGCTTGCCGTTGATGCTGAAGTTGCAGAAGCGTCCGCGCTCGTAGTAGACGATGCAGTGGCCCTCGCTGGACACCGAGATCAGCCGCGGCCGCCGCCAGCTCTCGGGACCCTCCAGCGCCCGCAGCAGGTCCCCCGTGATGGTGTGCACCAGGCACGGGCCGTCTGCCAACACACGCACGCACGCACGCTACTGATGACGATGACACATTTGTGGATTAACACGCCAAAATCCTCTTCGTTCATCATTACTTGACAAAAGCTTGACATTATTTAACTTTTTATTTCTTTCTTATTGGATGATGAATGGATGGCATTTTGGCTGGCTGACCTTTGGCCCCGCTGATGACCAGCCCCAGCTCGGCACAGACCGCCACGCACGCCACTTCCTGCTCGTGACCCGTCAGGATGGCTCGCGGCGCCGGGTAGTCGCCTGCGACAACAGCACACACACGCAGAGCGCTGAAATTAATATCATTTACAAGAAAGACCCCATGAACTTGTCGGTCTCATACGTCACAGCAGATAAGGAGAAAGTGCGCCCCCAAGTGGCCGTCAGTAGTACTGTGCAGCCTTTCCCCAAGAGTCATTGAGCTGAGTACGTTTGACGTTAGAAAAAGAAAACGCCATCAAACGAAAATGAAACAAAAAGTAGAGACATTTGACTTCAAAATTGATTTACTTTTTTTTTTTTTTATTGAAAAATGAATTAAACGCTTACCGTAAAAAATAAGTAGGGTAGAGGTTTAAAAAAAGTAAGTGTCATGATGGCAATGTGCATCGTGTGTTGCATTTTATGCATGAAAAGCACTTTAAACAGTTTGATTGGACTTGAAACGGGGAAAATACAAAAAATAAACAGAAACTATAACAAAAGTATGTACATTGCAAAGATGAAAAAAAATCAAACAAAGTAAATATTTAAGGAAAAAAATCATTTGAGGTGATAGGATACTGTTGTTAGAAATAAACAAGTAAATTTATAATAAAATGTGTTGACCTTTATTTCTTTTATTTTTGTGTGTGTTGATTAGAAACAGGTATTAGTTTTTCTTCTTTCTTTCCCTTTTCATGTCTTTTTCTTTTAAAGAATGACTCTTTTTTTTATTGAATCTGATTGATTTCAAAACTATTACCAAATAAGTAAGTTCAAATTAAATGAAAACGGGGAAAAAAATCTAAAATGTAATAATAACAACGGATTCCTACTGCGCATGTAAAGTGACACAAATATTCAATTCAATTCCCCCAAAATTATTCCATTCTTTAAAAGAAGAAGAAATGAAAGACAAACGTATAATATCTGTCGCTTATCAACACACACAAAAATAATAATGAAAAAAGGTCAACACAAAATAAATGACAGCAAACAGCCAAGACGCTTTCTGAGTAACAATTAAGCCAAATCATTAAACAGACTGAACTTGTATGAAATATATTTTTTTCCACAAATTGTGCTTTTATAAAAAAAATTTTTTTAAAGCAAATGGACGGAGATGATTTGGTTTTATAATCCAGATTGTTTCTGACACCCTCAGTTGAAATTCATTGTTTTTTTGTTTTTGTTTTTTTGTGTATTTAGGTTTGGAAAAAATATCTGCTCCTTTTTATTTGTACTCACTTTTTTTAAATATTTTTTTTAATTTGATTTACATGGTAATTGGTAAGATTTTAATGATAGGCTTTACACCAAATTTTAAAGTGGTTAAACTCCATCAATTCATTCAATTTGAAAGTTTTAAATTGTATAAATAGTACATTAGCGCGGTCTCGAAAACGATCTAAAACCGCGGGGCCAATAAACACGAGCTAATGCTATTATTTCCCGGCTAATCCCTTCATCTCCATGTCCGAGTGACAATCCCGCAGCATCCCCAAAGCCCACCTGCCCACCTCCCAGTCCGCTGGACTGTGATGGATGTGGTCCCACAGAGACTAGGCGGGACCCCGAGCCGCTGCTGTCAGTGCCAGCAGCTGCTCTGAGGATGATGTCGGGCGGGGGCGAGGACAAGTGTCACATGAGGCCCCGCAGGGGATGGAGCCGCTCACCTGCCCGACAAAAGATTCAATTTCCCCGCCGCCGCCTTCACCCTCGGGACGAGCGCAAGTGGCCCGCTTGGTGATGGGGGGGTTTGTGAATTGCGATCACTATTTTAATTATCGGACACTTTTGTTTCATTCAAGTTAGGGAAAATCTGCCAGAAAAGGCTTGTAATTGCGTAAAGGTGCCACCAGATGGCAGCAAACCACTTCTTTTTTTGGTGCTGTTTGACAACAAAGCAAAAGGAAAGCTCTCCCCTCAATTCAACATGCTTGCTTTACACTAAGATGCCACCGGATGGCGACAAAACTATATAATTACATCAGACCAGGCTTTGGCAAAATTGTCAATGCTGAAGCACAAAAAAAGACATCCAGAACACTTGAATATGAATTTAAAAAAACGTAAATGGCTTCAAGATGACTTGATTTTGGCGCACGTGCACGTTCCACTGTTGAAGAAGACATTCGCACGAGATTAGCGTTAAGCGTGGCGAGCGCCAGGGGAATTCCCTCCTCGCCGGCTAATTGGACTCAGCCGAGCCGAAATTCTTAATTAGCCGTCCCGGCTTGCGTCGACGTCATCAAATGCGGACTTGCGCGTGAAAACAAAAAGCCGCTTACTGTTGACGGGGTTGTCGCCGATGATGTGATGCCGGCCGCTCCAGTACCACAGAAGAAGAGTGGCGTCTCTGGAGCCCGACACGATGTAGCAGTCGCCCCCGATGTACGACTCGGAGCGGGCCAGGCACGTCACCACGTCCCAGTGGCCGAACACGATCTGGGTCAGCTTTCCTGCTCGGGACACAAATCGGGAGCGAGGTTCGTTAATGTGGCGCGGGCAGCGACGCTCAAGGACCACTAAGAAGGGCAATGGAACCCCCCCCCCCCCCTCCCAAAAAAACCCCCATCAGTCAGCATGATGGATAAATAAAGATATCGCCTGAAATAACTGACATATAAAATTAACAAGACATCAAAAACGACACTGTCATGGTCTGTTTTTGTTTATTACATTCCATTTAGTTTTTCATATTATGTCTTGTCTTTTTTGTGTCTTTTGCACGTCAGATTGTGCAAAAAAAAAGAAAGAAAAAAGGCTTGATTACAGAGGCGGCAAATCCGGGTCCAGAAAGTAAAAACCCTTCCACAGTTTGGCTTTAGCCCCTGATGCTAGCTACCTAGCTATCTCCCTAGCTAGTTCCCTAATTAGCTCCCATGGTGCTCTTATGGCTGCTAGGGAGCTCTGTCTTATTTTAATGAATGAGCGAATGTCATTCAACTCAATCAAAGGCTGGGCTCTATTTTAATGTCACAAAAATAGATCTTTTCCTGTTCCAACAGCACAGGACCTACGGATCTTAACCAAATAACATTTACTAATCCCAACTAACAAAACTATCAGGGTTTTTTCCTCCAAATAAAATTTATGTGAGTTTATGAGAAACTAAAAATGAAAAGTTTCTGCACTCAGGAGAACGGCCCCAGGGGGTTGGTGAGGAAATTTTGTGCAGTTCTCTGCACAGAAAGAAGGATGGAGAAATTCCACATCTGGTCTACAAGGCTTCCGGAGACGTGCCAGGCTCGGCTATCTCATCAACTGATGATCATCAATCTTATCACCTCCGACCTGGGAGCCACGTCAGCTGACCCAGTGTTCGGTTCTGGAGCGGCCGTTTCGACATCATTCGACATCGTTTTGACATCATTCAACGGATCAAGTCAAGTGCCTTTTCTTGGGCAATCATTCCACGAAGAGTCACATTTTCGGGCAGAATAATCCCGGTGACAAATCGAAGAATTTGGGTAGTCTACCCCAGCGTCACTTTTTTCATTCAACAAAGATGGCTTCAAAGAACACATATTCGTCTGCCGATACATTGCGACACTTTTTAAGGAACAACATTTTATGTTAAGCCTCACATTTGTTATGCTTATTCCACTAAAAATCTTTTAAATGTATCAAATTGTTTTTAATGTCATATGATTGCTAAACTACCTCCTCTTCTGCTAAAGGGATGTTTTAAGGATAATTATTTTTACCACACAACCATTGAAAAAAAAAATGTTTTAATGTGTTGAGCTCTCAAGAGCTCAAATGAGGGAATGATGAGTTATAAACATTGTTTTTTTTATTTTATTTATATTTTAGCCGTTTTGGATTTAGTTATAGCAGTATGGCTCAATGAATAGAATTGTATTCTTATCTGTGTTACTTTCATGAGAGAAAGGGCAACGGGTTTGTACATTTTGCTATCTCTAATGGGAGGGCCGGTCTCTGCCGGTCGGAAGGGAGTCACAGGCTTATTATTATTGTTTTTCTCTAATCTGATTTATACCCATGGGAACAGATTCTCTTGTATTCACTGAGTTGTAACCAAGTGTGCTGTGGGCTGATGGGTGGAGACTATTCACCCACTTTTGAATAAATGATGATGTGACGGGGAGCCGAGTACAACAATCTGACCAGAACACGGCTTCAGTGTCGTCAGCCTTTTGTCATCAGAAGCTTCTGATAATTATTTACCTTTGCAAAGGGACTTCTTCACCAGAATCTCACCATTCAGTTAATTGAACACGCAAAGAGTACAATACTTAAGATTGTCTACTCTAACAAAAACCCTATTCCTAGTTCAAACTCCTACTTTGAAACCCTAACCCTAGTTTAAACCCCTACTTTGAAACCCTAACCCTAGTTTAAACCCCTACTTTGAAACCCTAACCATAGTTTAAACCCATACTTTGAAACCCTAACCCTAGTTTAAACCCCTACTTTGAAACCCTAACCCTAGTTTAAACCCCTACTTTGAAACCCTAACCCTAGTTTAAACCCCTACTTTGAAACCCTAACCCTAGTTTAAACCCCTACTTTGAAACCCTAACCCTAGTTTAAACTCCTACTTTGAAACCCTAACCCTAGTTTAAACCCCTACTTTGAAACCCTAACCCTAGTTTAAACCCCTACTTTAAAACCCTTACCCTAGCTTGAAACCCTACTTTGAAACCCTAACCCAAGTTTAAACCCCTACTTTTGAAACCCTAACCCTAACCCTAACCCTAACCCTAACCCTAACCATAGTTTAAACCCCTACTTTGAAACCCTAACCCTAGTTTAAACCCCTACTTTGAAACCCTAACCCAAGTTTAAACCCCTACTTTGAAACCCTAACCCTAGTTTAAACCCCTACTTTGAAACCCTAACCCTAGTTTAAACCCCTACTTTGAAACCCTAACCCTAGCTTGAAACCCTAATCCTAGTTTAAACCCCTACTTTGAAACCCTAACCCTAGTTTAAACCCCTACTTTGAAACCCTAACCCTAGTTTAAACCCCTACTTTGAAACCCTAACCCTAGTTTAAATCCCTACTTTGAAACCCTAACCCTAGTTTAAACCCCTACTTTGAAACCCTAACCCTAGTTTAAATCCCTACTTTGAAACCCTAACCCTAGTTTAAACCCCTACTTTGAAACCCTAACCCTAGCTTGAAACCCTAATCCTAGTTTAAACCCCTACTTTGAAACCCTATCCCTAGTTTAAACCCCTACTTTGAAACCCTAACCCTAGTTTAAACCCCTACTTTGAAACCCTAACCCTAGTTTAAACCCCTACTTTGAAACCCTAACCCTAGTTTAAACCCATACTTTGAAACCCTAACCCTAGTTTAAACCCCTACTTTGAAACCCTAACCCTAGTTTAAACCCCTACTTTGAAACCCTAACTCTAGTTTAAACCCCTACTTTGAAACCCTAACCCTATTTTAAACCCCTTCTTTGAAACCCTAACCCTAGTTTAAACCCCTACTTTAAAACCCTAACCCTAGTTTAAACCCCTACTTTGAAACCCTAATCCTAGTTTAAACCCCTATTTTGAAACCCCAACCCTAGTTTAAACCCCTACTTTGAAACACTAACCCTAGTTTAAACCCCTACTTTGAAACCCTAACCCTAGTTTAAACCCCTACTTTAAAACCCTAACCCTAGTTTAAACCCCTACTTTGAAACCCTAATCCTAGTTTAAACCCCTACTTTAAAACCCTAACCCTAGTTTAAACCCCTACTTTGAAACCCTTACCCTAGTTGAAACCCCTACTTTGAAACCCTAACCATAGTTTAAACCCCTACTTTGAAACCCTAACCCTAGCTTGAAACCCTAACCCTAGTTTAAACCCCTACTTTGAAACCCTAACCCTAGTTTAAACCCCTACTTTGAAACCCTAACCCTAGTTTAAACCCCTACTTTGAAACCCTAACCCTAGTTTAAACCCCTACTTTGAAACCCTATCCCTAGTTTAAACCCCTACTTTGAAACCCTAACCCTAGTTTAAACCCATACTTTGAAACCCTAACCCTAGTTTAAACCCCTACTTTGAAACCCTAACCCTAGTTTAAACCCCTACTTTGAAACCCTAACCCTAGTTTAAACCCCTACTTTGAAACCCTAACCCTAGTTTAAACCCCTACTTTGAAACCCTATCCCTAGTTTAAACCCCTACTTTGAAACCCTAACCCTAGTTTAAACCCCTACTTTGAAACACTAACCCTAGTTTAAACCCCTACTTTGAAACCCTAACCCTAGCTTGAAACCCTAATCCTAGTTTAAACCCCTACTTTGAAACCCTATCCCTAGTTTAAACCCCTACTTTGAAACCCTAACCCTAGTTTAAACCCATACTTTGAAACCCTAACCCTAGTTTAAACCCCTACTTTGAAACCCTAACCCTAGTTTAAACCCCTACTTTGAAACCCTAACCCTAGTTTAAACCCCTACTTTGAAACCCTAACCCTAGTTTAAACCCCTACTTTAAAACCCTAACCCTAGTTTAAACCCCTACTTTGAAACCCTAATCCTAGTTTAAACCCCTATTTTGAAACCCCAACCCTAGTTTAAACCCCTACTTTGAAACCCTAACCCTAGTTTAAACCCCTACTTTGAAACCCTAACCCTAGTTTAAACCCCTACTTTGAAACCCTAACCCTAGCTTGAATTCCTAATCCTAGTTTAAACCCCTACTTTGAAACCCTAACCCTAGTTTAAACCCCTACTTTGAAACCCTAACCCTAGTTTAAACCCCTACTTTGAAACCCTAACCCTAGTTTAAATCCCTACTTTGAAACCCTAACCCTAGTTTAAACCCCTACTTTGAAACCCTAACCCTAGTTTAAACCCCTACTTTGAAACCCTAACCCTAGCTTGAAACCCTAATCCTAGTTTAAACCCCTACTTTGAAACCCTATCCCTAGTTTAAACCCCTACTTTGAAACCGTAACCCTAGTTTAAACCCCTACTTTGAAACCCTAACCCTAGTTTAAACCCCTACTTTGAAACCCTAACCCTAGTTTAAACCCATACTTTGAAACCCTAACCCTAGTTTAAACCCCTACTTTGAAACCCTAACCCTAGTTTAAACCCCTACTTTGAAACCCTAACTCTAGTTTAAACCCCTACTTTGAAACCCTAACCCTATTTTAAACCCCTACTTTGAAACCCTAACCCTAGTTTAAACCCCTACTTTAAAACCCTAACCCTAGTTTAAACCCCTACTTTGAAACCCTAATCCTAGTTTAAACCCCTATTTTGAAACCCCAACCCTAGTTTAAACCCCTACTTTGAAACCCTAACCCTAGTTTAAACCCCTACTTTGAAACCCTAACCCTAGTTTAAACCCCTACTTTAAAACCCTAACCCTAGTTTAAACCCCTACTTTGAAACCCTAATCCTAGTTTAAACCCCTACTTTAAAACCCTAACCCTAGATTAAACCCCTACTTTGAAACCCTAACCCTAGTTTAAACCCCTACTTTGAAACCCTAACCCTAGTTTAAACCCCTACTTTGAAACCCTATCCCTAGTTTAAACCCCTACTTTGAAACCCTAACCCTAGTTTAAACCCATACTTTGAAACCCTAACCCTAGTTTAAACCCCTACTTTGAAACCCTAACCCTAGTTTAAACCCCTACTTTGAAACCCTAACCCTAGTTTAAACCCCTACTTTGAAACCCTAACCCTAGTTTAAACCCCTACTTTGAAACCCTATCCCTAGTTTAAACCCCTACTTTGAAACCCTAACCCTAGTTTAAACCCCTACTTTGAAACCCTAACCCTAGTTTAAACCCCTACTTTGAAACCCTAACCCTAGCTTGAAACCCTAATCCTAGTTTAAACCCCTACTTTGAAACCCTATCCCTAGTTTAAACCCCTACTTTGAAACCCTAACCCTAGTTTAAACCCATACTTTGAAACCCTAACCCTAGTTTAAACCCCTACTTTGAAACCCTAACCCTAGTTTAAACCCCTACTTTGAAACCCTAACCCTAGTTTAAACCCCTACTTTGAAACCCTAACCCTAGTTTAAACCCCTACTTTAAAACCCTAACCCTAGTTTAAACCCCTACTTTGAAACCCTAATCCTAGTTTAAACCCCTATTTTGAAACCCCAACCCTAGTTTAAACCCCTACTTTGAAACCCTAACCCTAGTTTAAACCCCTACTTTGAAACCCTAACCCTAGTTTAAACCCCTACTTTGAAACCCTAACCCTAGCTTGAATTCCTAATCCTAGTTTAAACCCCTACTTTGAAACCCTAACCCTAGTTTAAACCCCTACTTTGAAACCCTAACCCTAGTTTAAACCCCTACTTTGAAACCCTAACCCTAGTTTAAATCCCTACTTTGAAACCCTAACCCTAGTTTAAACCCCTACTTTGAAACCCTAACCCTAGTTTAAACCCCTACTTTGAAACCCTAACCCTAGCTTGAAACCCTAATCCTAGTTTAAACCCCTACTTTGAAACCCTATCCCTAGTTTAAACCCCTACTTTGAAACCGTAACCCTAGTTTAAACCCCTACTTTGAAACCCTAACCCTAGTTTAAACCCCTACTTTGAAACCCTAACCCTAGTTTAAACCCATACTTTGAAACCCTAACCCTAGTTTAAACCCCTACTTTGAAACCCTAACCCTAGTTTAAACCCCTACTTTGAAACCCTAACTCTAGTTTAAACCCCTACTTTGAAACCCTAACCCTATTTTAAACCCCTACTTTGAAACCCTAACCCTAGTTTAAACCCCTACTTTGAAACCCTAATCCTAGTTTAAACCCCTATTTTGAAACCCCAACCCTAGTTTAAACCCCTACTTTGAAACCCTAACCCTAGTTTAAACCCCTACTTTAAAACCCTAACCCTAGTTTAAACCCCTACTTTGAAACCCTAATCCTAGTTTAAACCCCTACTTTAAAACCCTAACCCTAGTTTAAACCCCTAATTTGAAACCCTAACCCTAGTTGAAACCCCTACTTTGAAACCCTAACCATAGTTTAAACCCCTACTTTGAAACCCTAACCCTAGCTTGAAACCCTAACCCTAGTTTAAACCCCTACTTTGAAACCCTAACCCTAGTTTAAACCCCTACTTTGAAACCCTAACCCTAGTTTAAACCCCTACTTTGAAATCCTAAACCCTAGTTTAAACCCCTACTTTGAAACCCTATCCCTAGTTTAAACCCCTACTTTGAAACCCTAACCCTAGTTTAAACCCATACTTTGAAACCCTAACCCTAGTTTAAACCCCTACTTTGAAACCCTAACCCTAGTTTAAACCCCTACTTTGAAACCCTAACCCTAGTTTAAACCCCTACTTTGAAACCCTAACCCTAGTTTAAACCCCTACTTTGAAACCCTATCCCTAGTTTAAACCCCTACTTTGAAACCCTAACCCTAGTTTAAACCCCTACTTTGAAACCCTAACCCTAGTTTAAACCCCTACTTTGAAACCCTAACCCTAGCTTGAAACCCTAATCCTAGTTTAAACCCCTACTTTGAAACCCTAACCCTAGTTTAAACCCATACTTTGAAACCCTAACCCTAGTTTAAACCCCTACTTTGAAACCCTAACCCTAGTTTAAACCCCTACTTTGAAACCCTAACCCTAGTTTAAACCCCTACTTTGAAACCCTAACCCTAGTTTAAACCCCTACTTTAAAACCCTAACCCTAGTTTAAACCCCTACTTTGAAACCCTAATCCTAGTTTAAACCCCTATTTTGAAACCCCAACCCTAGTTTAAACCCCTACTTTGAAACCCTAACCCTAGTTTAAACCCCTACTTTGAAACCCTAACCCTAGTTTAAACCCCTACTTTGAAACCCTAACCCTAGCTTGAAACCCTAATCCTAGTTTAAACCCCTACTTTGAAACCCTATCCCTAGTTTAAACCCCTACTTTGAAACCCTAACCCTAGTTTAAACCCATACTTTGAAACCCTAACCCTAGTTTAAACCCCTACTTTGAAACCCTAACCCTAGTTTAAACCCCTACTTTGAAACCCTAACCCTAGTTTAAACCCCTACTTTGAAACCCTAACCCTAGTTTAAACCCCTACTTTGAAACCCTAACCCTATTTTAAACCCCTACTTTGAAACCCTAACCCTAGTTTAAACCCCTATTTTGAAACCCCAACCCTAGTTTAAACCCCTACTTTGAAACCCTAACCCTAGTTTAAACCCCTACTTTGAAACCCTAACCATAGTTTAAACCCATACTTTGAAACCCTAACCATAGTTTAAACCCCTACTTTGAAACCCTAACCCTAGTTTAAACCCCTACTTTGAAACCCTAACCCTAGTTTAAACCCCTACTTTGAAACCCTAACCCTAGCTTGAAACCCTAATCCTAGTTTAAACCCCTACTTTGAAACCCTATCCCTAGTTTAAACCCCTACTTTGAAACCCTAACCCTAGTTTAAACCCCTACTTTGAAACCCTAACCCTAGTTTAAACCCCTACTTTGAAACCCTAACCCTAGTTTAAACCCCTACTTTGAAACCCTAACCCTAGTTTAAACCCCTACTTTGAAACCCTAAACACTAGTTCAAAACCCTACTTTGAAACCCAAACCCTAGTTTAAACCCCTACTTTGAAACCCTAACCCTAGTTTAAACCCCTACTTTGAAACCTTAACCCTAGTTTAAACCCCTACTTTGAAACCCTAACCCTAGTTTAAACCCCTACTTTGAAACTCTAACCCTAGTTTAAACCCCTACTTTGAAACCCTAACCCTAGTTTAAACCCCTACTTTAAAACCCTTACCCTAGCTTGAAACCCTACTTTGAAACCCTAACCCAAGTTTAAACCCCTACTTTTGAAACCCTAACCCTAACCCTAACCCTAACCCTAACCATAGTTTAAACCCCTACTTTGAAACCCTAACCCTAGTTTAAACCCCTACTTTGAAACCCTAACCCAAGTTTAAACCCCTACTTTGAAACCCTAACCCTAGTTTAAACCCCTACTTTGAAACCCTAACCCTAGTTTAAACCCCTACTTTGAAACCCTAACCCTAGCTTGAAACCCTAATCCTAGTTTAAACCCCTACTTTGAAACCCTAACCCTAGTTTAAACCCCTACTTTGAAACCCTAACCCTAGTTTAAACCCCTACTTTGAAACCCTAACCCTAGTTTAAATCCCTACTTTGAAACCCTAACCCTAGTTTAAACCCCTACTTTGAAACCCTAACCCTAGTTTAAACCCCTACTTTGAAACCCTAACCCTAGCTTGAAACCCTAATCCTAGTTTAAACCCCTACTTTGAAACCCTATCCCTAGTTTAAACCCCTACTTTGAAACCCTAACCCTAGTTTAAACCCCTACTTTGAAACCCTAACCCTAGTTTAAACCCCTACTTTGAAACCCTAACCCTAGTTTAAACCCATACTTTGAAACCCTAACCCTAGTTTAAACCCCTACTTTGAAACCCTAACCCTAGTTTAAACCCCTACTTTGAAACCCTAACTCTAGTTTAAACCCCTACTTTGAAACCCTAACCCTATTTTAAACCCCTTCTTTGAAACCCTAACCCTAGTTTAAACCCCTACTTTAAAACCCTAACCCTAGTTTAAACCCCTACTTTGAAACCCTAATCCTAGTTTAAACCCCTATTTTGAAACCCCAACCCTAGTTTAAACCCCTACTTTGAAACACTAACCCTAGTTTAAACCCCTACTTTGAAACCCTAACCCTAGTTTAAACCCCTACTTTAAAACCCTAACCCTAGTTTAAACCCCTACTTTGAAACCCTAATCCTAGTTTAAACCCCTACTTTAAAACCCTAACCCTAGTTTAAACCCCTACTTTGAAACCCTAACCCTAGTTGAAACCCCTACTTTGAAACCCTAACCATAGTTTAAACCCCTACTTTGAAACCCTAACCCTAGCTTGAAACCCTAACCCTAGTTTAAACCCCTACTTTGAAACCCTAACCCTAGTTTAAACCCCTACTTTGAAACCCTAACCCTAGTTTAAACCCCTACTTTGAAACCCTAACCCTAGTTTAAACCCCTACTTTGAAACCCTATCCCTAGTTTAAACCCCTACTTTGAAACCCTAACCCTAGTTTAAACCCATACTTTGAAACCCTAACCCTAGTTTAAACCCCTACTTTGAAACCCTAACCCTAGTTTAAACCCCTACTTTGAAACCCTAACCCTAGTTTAAACCCCTACTTTGAAACCCTAACCCTAGTTTAAACCCCTACTTTAAAACCCTTACCCTAGCTTGAAACCCTACTTTGAAACCCTAACCCAAGTTTAAACCCCTACTTTTGAAACCCTAACCCTAACCCTAACCCTAACCCTAACCCTAACCCTAACCATAGTTTAAACCCCTACTTTGAAACCCTAACCCTAGTTTAAACCCCTACTTTGAAACCCTAACCCAAGTTTAAACCCCTACTTTGAAACCCTAACCCTAGTTTAAACCCCTACTTTGAAACCCTAACCCTAGTTTAAACCCCTACTTTGAAACCCTAACCCTAGCTTGAAACCCTAATCCTAGTTTAAACCCCTACTTTAAAACCCTAACCCTAGTTTAAACCCCTACTTTGAAACCCTAACCCTAGTTTAAACCCCTACTTTGAAACCCTAACCCTAGTTTAAATCCCTACTTTGAAACCCTAACCCTAGTTTAAACCCCTACTTTGAAACCCTAACCCTAGTTTAAACCCCTACTTTGAAACCCTAACCCTAGCTTGAAACCCTAATCCTAGTTTAAACCCCTACTTTGAAACCCTATCCCTAGTTTAAACCCCTACTTTGAAACCCTAACCCTAGTTTAAACCCCTACTTTGAAACCCTAACCCTAGTTTAAACCCCTACTTTGAAACCCTAACCCTAGTTTAAACCCATACTTTGAAACCCTAACCCTAGTTTAAACCCCTACTTTGAAACCCTAACCCTAGTTTAAACCCCTACTTTGAAACCCTAACTCTAGTTTAAACCCCTACTTTGAAACCCTAACCCTATTTTAAACCCCTTCTTTGAAACCCTAACCCTAGTTTAAACCCCTACTTTAAAACCCTAACCCTAGTTTAAACCCCTACTTTGAAACCCTAATCCTAGTTTAAACCCCTATTTTGAAACCCCAACCCTAGTTTAAACCCCTACTTTGAAACACTAACCCTAGTTTAAACCCCTACTTTGAAACCCTAACCCTAGTTTAAACCCCTACTTTAAAACCCTAACCCTAGTTTAAACCCCTACTTTGAAACCCTAATCCTAGTTTAAACCCCTACTTTAAAACCCTAACCCTAGTTTAAACCCCTACTTTGAAACCCTAACCCTAGTTGAAACCCCTACTTTGAAACCCTAACCATAGTTTAAACCCCTACTTTGAAACCCTAACCCTAGCTTGAAACCCTAACCCTAGTTTAAACCCCTACTTTGAAACCCTAACCCTAGTTTAAACCCCTACTTTGAAACCCTAACCCTAGTTTAAACCCCTACTTTGAAACCCTAACCCTAGTTTAAACCCCTACTTTGAAACCCTATCCCTAGTTTAAACCCCTACTTTGAAACCCTAACCCTAGTTTAAACCCATACTTTGAAACCCTAACCCTAGTTTAAACCCCTACTTTGAAACCCTAACCCTAGTTTAAACCCCTACTTTGAAACCCTAACCCTAGTTTAAACCCCTACTTTGAAACCCTAACCCTAGTTTAAACCCCTACTTTGAAACCCTATCCCTAGTTTAAACCCCTACTTTGAAACCCTAACCCTAGTTTAAACCCCTACTTTGAAACCCTAACCCTAGTTTAAACCCCTACTTTGAAACCCTAACCCTAGCTTGAAACCCTAATCCTAGTTTAAACCCCTACTTTGAAACCCTATCCCTAGTTTAAACCCCTACTTTGAAACCCTAACCCTAGTTTAAACCCATACTTTGAAACCCTAACCCTAGTTTAAACCCCTACTTTGAAACCCTAACCCTAGTTTAAACCCCTACTTTGAAACCCTAACCCTAGTTTAAACCCCTACTTTGAAACCCTAACCCTAGTTTAAACCCCTACTTTAAAACCCTAACCCTAGTTTAAACCCCTACTTTGAAACCCTAATCCTAGTTTAAACCCCTATTTTGAAACCCCAACCCTAGTTTAAACCCCTACTTTGAAACCCTAACCCTAGTTTAAACCCCTACTTTGAAACCCTAACCCTAGTTTAAACCCCTACTTTGAAACCCTAACCCTAGCTTGAATTCCTAATCCTAGTTTAAACCCCTACTTTGAAACCCTAACCCTAGTTTAAACCCCTACTTTGAAACCCTAACCCTAGTTTAAACCCCTACTTTGAAACCCTAACCCTAGTTTAAATCCCTACTTTGAAACCCTAACCCTAGTTTAAACCCCTACTTTGAAACCCTAACCCTAGTTTAAACCCCTACTTTGAAACCCTAACCCTAGCTTGAAACCCTAATCCTAGTTTAAACCCCTACTTTGAAACCCTATCCCTAGTTTAAACCCCTACTTTGAAACCGTAACCCTAGTTTAAACCCCTACTTTGAAACCCTAACCCTAGTTTAAACCCCTACTTTGAAACCCTAACCCTAGTTTAAACCCATACTTTGAAACCCTAACCCTAGTTTAAACCCCTACTTTGAAACCCTAACCCTAGTTTAAACCCCTACTTTGAAACCCTAACTCTAGTTTAAACCCCTACTTTGAAACCCTAACCCTATTTTAAACCCCTACTTTGAAACCCTAACCCTAGTTTAAACCCCTACTTTAAAACCCTAACCCTAGTTTAAACCCCTACTTTGAAACCCTAATCCTAGTTTAAACCCCTATTTTGAAACCCCAACCCTAGTTTAAACCCCTACTTTGAAACCCTAACCCTAGTTTAAACCCCTACTTTGAAACCCTAACCCTAGTTTAAACCCCTACTTTAAAACCCTAACCCTAGTTTAAACCCCTACTTTGAAACCCTAATCCTAGTTTAAACCCCTACTTTAAAACCCTAACCCTAGTTTAAACCCCTACTTTGAAACCCTAACCCTAGTTGAAACCCCTACTTTGAAACCCTAACCATAGTTTAAACCCCTACTTTGAAACCCTAACCCTAGCTTGAAACCCTAACCCTAGTTTAAACCCCTACTTTGAAACCCTAACCCTAGTTTAAACCCCTACTTTGAAACCCTAACCCTAGTTTAAACCCCTACTTTGAAACCCTAACCCTAGTTTAAACCCCTACTTTGAAACCCTATCCCTAGTTTAAACCCCTACTTTGAAACCCTAACCCTAGTTTAAACCCATACTTTGAAACCCTAACCCTAGTTTAAACCCCTACTTTGAAACCCTAACCCTAGTTTAAACCCCTACTTTGAAACCCTAACCCTAGTTTAAACCCCTACTTTGAAACCCTAACCCTAGTTTAAACCCCTACTTTGAAACCCTATCCCTAGTTTAAACCCCTACTTTGAAACCCTAACCCTAGTTTAAACCCCTACTTTGAAACCCTAACCCTAGTTTAAACCCCTACTTTGAAACCCTAACCCTAGCTTGAAACCCTAATCCTAGTTTAAACCCCTACTTTGAAACCCTAACCCTAGTTTAAACCCATACTTTGAAACCCTAACCCTAGTTTAAACCCCTACTTTGAAACCCTAACCCTAGTTTAAACCCCTACTTTGAAACCCTAACCCTAGTTTAAACCCCTACTTTGAAACCCTAACCCTAGTTTAAACCCCTACTTTAAAACCCTAACCCTAGTTTAAACCCCTACTTTGAAACCCTAATCCTAGTTTAAACCCCTATTTTGAAACCCCAACCCTAGTTTAAACCCCTACTTTGAAACCCTAACCCTAGTTTAAACCCCTACTTTGAAACCCTAACCCTAGTTTAAACCCCTACTTTGAAACCCTAACCCTAGCTTGAAACCCTAATCCTAGTTTAAACCCCTACTTTGAAACCCTATCCCTAGTTTAAACCCCTACTTTGAAACCCTAACCCTAGTTTAAACCCATACTTTGAAACCCTAACCCTAGTTTAAACCCCTACTTTGAAACCCTAACCCTAGTTTAAACCCCTACTTTGAAACCCTAACCCTAGTTTAAACCCCTACTTTGAAACCCTAACCCTAGTTTAAACCCCTACTTTGAAACCCTAACCCTATTTTAAACCCCTACTTTGAAACCCTAACCCTAGTTTAAACCCCTATTTTGAAACCCCAACCCTAGTTTAAACCCCTACTTTGAAACCCTAACCCTAGTTTAAACCCCTACTTTGAAACCCTAACTATAGTTTAAACCCATACTTTGAAACCCTAACCCTAGTTTAAACCCCTACTTTGAAACCCTAACCCTAGTTTAAACCCCTACTTTGAAACCCTAACCCTATTTTAAACCCCTACTTTGAAACCCTAACCCTAGTTTAAACCCCTACTTTGAAACCCTAATCCTAGTTTAAACCCCTATTTTGAAACCCCAACCCTAGTTTAAACCCCTACTTTGAAACCCTAACCCTAGTTTAAACCCCTACTTTGAAACCCTAACTCTAGTTTAAACCCCTACTTTAAAACCCTAACCCTAGTTTAAACCCCTACTTTGAAACCCTAATCCTAGTTTAAACCCCTATTTTGAAACCCCAACCCTAGTTTAAACCCCTATTTTGAAACCCCAACCCTAGTTTAAACCCCTACTTTGAAACCCCAACCCTAGTTTAAACCCCTACTTTGAAACCCTAACCCTAGCTTGAATTCCTAATCCTAGTTTAAACCCCTACTTTGAAACCCTAACCCTAGTTTAAACCCCTACTTTGAAACCCCAACCCTAGTTTAAACCCCTACTTTGAAACCCTAACCCTAGTTGAAACCCCTACTTTGAAACCCTAACCATAGTTTAAACCCCTACTTTGAAACCCTAACCCTAGTTTAAACTCCTACTTTGAAACCCTAACCCTAGTTTAAACCCCTACTTTGAAACCCTAACCATAGTTTAAACCCATACTTTGAAACCCTAACCCTAGTTTAAACCCCTACTTTGAAACCCTAACCCTAGTTTAAATCCCTACTTTGAAACCCTAACCCTAGCTTGAAACCCTAATCCTAGTTTAAACCCCTACTTTGAAACCCTAACCCTAGTTTAAACCCCTACTTTGAAACCCTAACCCTAGTTTAAACCCCTACTTTAAAACCCTAACCCTAGTTTAAACCCCTACTTTGAAACCCTAATCCTAGTTTAAACCCCTATTTTGAAACCCCAACCCTAGTTTAAACCCCTACTTTGAAACCCCAACCCTAGTTTAAACCCCTACTTTGAAACCCTAACCCTAGTTTAAACCCCTACTTTGAAACCCTAACCCTAGTTTAAACCCCTACTTTGAAACCCTAACCCTAGTTGAAACCCCTACTTTGAAACCCTAACCATAGTTTAAACCCCTACTTTGAAACCCTATCCCTAGTTTAAACCCCTATTTTGAAACCCCAACCCTAGTTTAAACCCCTACTTTGAAACCCTAACCCTAGTTTAAACCCCTACTTTGAAACCCTAATCCTAGTTTAAACCCCTATTTTGAAACCCCAACCCTAGTTTAAACCCCTACTTTGAAACCCTAACCCTAGTTTAAACCCCTACTTTGAAACCCTAACCCTAGTTTAAACCCCTACTTTGAAACCCTAACCCTAGTTTAAACCCCTACTTTGAAACCCTAACCCTAGTTTAAACCCCTACTTTGAAACCCTAACCCTAGTTTAAACCCCTACTTTGAAACCCTATCCCTAGTTTAAACCCCTATTTTGAAACCCCAACCCTATTTTAAACCCCTACTTTGAAACCCTAACCCTAGTTTAAACCACTACTTTTGAAACCCTAACCCTAACCCTAACCGTAACCCTAACCCTAACCCAAACCCCTACTTTGAAACCCTAACCCTAGTTTAAACCCCTACTTTGAAACCCTAACCCTAGTTTAAACCCCTACTTTGAAACCCTAACCCTAGTTTAAACCCCTACTTTGAAACCCTAACCCTAGTTTAAACCCCTACTTTGAAACCCTATCCCTAGTTTAAACCCCTATTTTGAAACCCCAACCCTATTTTAAACCCCTACTTTGAAACCCTAACCCTAGTTTAAACCACTACTTTTGAAACCCTAACCCTAACCCTAACCGTAACCCTAACCCTAACCCAAACCCCTACTTTGAAACCCTAACCCTAGTTTAAACCCCTACTTTGAAACCCTAACCCTAGTTTAAACCCCTACTTTTGAAACCCTAACCCTAACCCTAACCCTAAACCTAACCCTAACCCTAACCCTAGTTTAAACCCCTACTTTGAAACCCTAACCCTAGTTTAAACCCCTACTTTGAAACCCTAACCCTAACCCTAGTTTAAACCCCTACTTTGAAACCCTAACCTTAGTTTAAACCCCTACTTTGAAACCTTAACCCTAGTTTAAACCCCTACTTTGAATTCCTAACCCTAGTTTATACCCCTACTTTTGAAACCCTAACCCTAGTTTAAACCCCTACTTTGAAACCTTAACCCTAGTTGAAACCCCTACTTTGAAACCCTAATCCTAGTTTAAACCCCTACTTTGAAACCCTAACCCTAGTTTAAACCCCTACTTTGAAACCCTAACCCTAGTTTAAACCCCTACTTTGAAACCCTAACCCTAGTTTAAACCCCTACTTTGAAACCCTAACCCTAGTTTAAACCCCTACTTTGAAACCCTAACCCTAGTTTAAACCCCTATTTTGAAACCCTAACCCTAGTTTAAACCCCTACTTCGAAACCCTAACCCTAGTTTAAACCCCTACTTTGAAACCCTAACCCTAGTTTAAACCCCTACTTTGAAACCCTAACCCTAGTTTAAACCCCTACTTTGAAACCCTAACCCTAGTTTAAACCCCTACTTTGAAACCCTAACCCTAGTTTAAACCCCTACTTTGAAACCCTAACCCTAGTTTAAACTCCTATTTTGAATCCCCAACCCTAGTTTAAACCCCTACTTTGAAACCCTAACCCTAGTTTAAACCCCTACTTTGAAACCCTAACCCCTAGTTCAAACCCCTACTTTGAAACCCTAACCCTAGTTTAAACCCCTACTTTTGAAACCCTAACCCTAGTTTAAACCCCTACTTTGAAACCCTAACCCTAGTTTAAACCCCTACTTTGAAACCCTAACCCTAGTTTAAACCCCTACTTTGAAACCCTAACCCTAGTTTAAACCCCTACTTTGAAACCCTAACCCTAGTTTAAACCCCTACTTTGAAACCCTAACCCTAGTTTAAACCCCTATTTTGAAACCCTAACCCTAGTTTAAACCCCTACTTTGAAACCCTAACCCTAGTTTAAACCCCTACTTTGAAACCCTAACCCTAGTTTAAACCCCTACTTTGAAACCCTAACCCTAGTTTAAACCCCTACTTTGAAACCCTAACCCTAGTTTAAACCCCTACTTTGAAACCCTAACCCTAGTTTAAACCCCTACTTTGAAACCCTAACCCTAGTTTAAACCCCTACTTTGAAACCCTAACCCTAGTTTAAACCTCTACTTTGAAACCCTAACCCTAGTTTAAACCCCTACTTTGAAACCCTAACCCTAGTTTAAACCCCTACTTTAAAACCCTTACCCTAGCTTGAAACCCTAACTCTAGTTTAAACCCCTACTTTGAAACCCTAACCCTAACCCTAGTTTAAACCCCTACTTTGAAACCCTAACCCTAGTTTAAACCCCTACTTTGAAACCCTAACCCTAGTTTAAACCCCTACTTTGAAACCCTAACCCTAGTTTAAACCCCTACTTTGAAACCCTAACCCTAGTTTAAACCCCTACTTTGAAACCCTAACCCTAGTTTAAACCCCTACTTTGAAACCCTAACCCTAGTTTAAACCCCTACTTTGAAACCCTAACCCTAGTTTAAACCCCTACATCGAAAAAAAATGTTTTAATGTGTTGAACTCTCAAGAGCTAAAATGAGGGAATGTTAAGTTATTAACATTGTTTTTCAGTTTCAATTTATATTTTAGCCGTTTTGGATTTAGTTATAGCTGTGGAGCTCAATGAATGGGATTGTCTATTGTATCTGTCTCACACTCCTGAGAAAATAAAGGAGTGTGTGTGTCTGGTATCTGTCTCTGTCGGAAGAGACAGGCTGATGTATGATTGTTTTTCTCTAATCTGATTTATAGCTATGGGAACTTGCAGAAGGGAGGAGAGAGGAATTCTCTTGTTTTCACGGAGTTGCAAATAAATGTACTGTGGGCTGGAGAAAGAGCACACTTTTGAACAGAACACTGCTTGGGTGACTTCAATTGTGTGATCAGAAGCTTCTGTGATAATTATTTACCTTTGCAAAGGGACTTCTTCACCAGGATCTCACCATTCAGTTAATTGAACACGCAAAGAGTACAATACTTAATATTGTCTACTCTAACACTAGCTAGCATCAGGGGCTAAAGCCAAACTGTGGCACGGTATTTACTTTCAGGTGCTATCTATCTATTTCGGTAATTTTTCCCCCAAGTTTGGATAATTTTCTATAAAACAACCCAAAAGGTTAGTTTTGGATCCTCTAATTTCTGCATTGTTTTGCACAATTTTTTTTAATTTTATATAAAACAACCCAGAAAGTTGGGTCAGATCTTCTACTGGAATTAATAAAAAATAAAAAAAGTCATTTTGTATAGAACGACCAATAAAGTTGGGTTAATTTAACCCAAGTTTGGGTCATTTTGCATAAAACAACCCATAAAATTGTGTCCAATTGAACCATAAAGTGGATCGGTCCATTTCTGATCCATAATTGGCTTACTTTTAAGCCAACAGTTTTTAGAGTGTGGCAAATGTCTTATTTGGTTGACTGTATTCCAACTGGGCTGTTGAGCAGAGAGCAACGCACGCAAGTATCGACGGCGACATCCATGCACACGCACGCACGCACGCACGAGCGAGCGAGCGCGCCCACCTTTTGCGCCCCGGCCCACCTGTCTCCGAGGAGTACACGCGGAAGCTCTTGTCCCAGAAGCCGCACACCAGGATGTAGCGGTTGTCAGCTGTCACCACGAAGCACTGCGTGCTGATCTGGATGCTCTGGTCCACTAAGTCTGTCATCTGACGCTTGTTGCCGGCAGCGGCGTTGGCTGCGGCGGCGGCAAAGGAGGACGCGCGCGGGACACGTGTCAACAGGAGACGTTACGAGCGGCGCGGACGTCCGAGAAGCCGCCGGAATAAGAAGAAGAAGAGCTCACCGATCAGAGGGTCCATCTCGATCGGGAGATGATGAGCCTGCTCCAGCGAGTATCCTGGTGCGCCTCGGAGGCCTGGGAAAAAAAAACACACGCGCGCGCGCACGCGCTTGGTCAAGTTTGAGTGGGGGAACTAGTTAACAAGTGCAAACAACTGGTTACTATACTTCAGTGTAGGGGTGTGAATTGCCAAGTACCTGGCGAGTCGAGTCGTATCACGATTCATAGGTCACGATTCAATTCAATACCGATTAATCACGATTTGAATCTATAAGTCGCTTATTGCGATTTTTTTTAAACTCAAATTTGAATACTAATCAGTAGTGATAGACAAATGAAGCTTCATGAAGCACTTGTGATATTGTTTGACTCCTCTAGATGGCACTCTTGGTTTAAATGTGCTAGCTCGCTTGCTAAACAGCTAACGAGACAGACAGACATGCAAATGAAGCTTTATGAAGCACCTGCGATATTTTTTGACTTCTCTAGATGGCACTCTTGCTTTAAAGGTGCCAGCTAGCTAGCTAGCTAAACAGCTAACTAGACAGACAGACAGACAAATGAAGCTTTCTGAAGCACCTGCAATATTTTTTGACTTCTCTAGGTGGTACTCTTGGTTTAAAGGTGCCAGCTAGCTAGCTAGCTAAACAGCTAACTAGACAGACAGACAGACAGACAAATGAAGCTTTCTGAAACACCTGCGATATTTTTTGACTTCTCTAGATGGCACTCTTGCTTTAAAGGTGCCAGCTAGCTAGCTAGCTAAACAGCTAACTAGACAGACAGACAGACAAATGAAGCTTTCTGAAACACCTGCGATATTTTTCGACTTCTCTAGGTGGCACTCTTGCTTTAAAGGTGCCAGCTAGCTAGCTAGCTAAACAGCTAACTAGACAGACAGACAGACAGACAAATGAAGCTTTCTGAAACACCTGCGATATTTTTTGACTTCTCTAGATGGCACTCTTGCTTTAAAGGTGCCAGCTAGCTAGCTAGCTAAACAGCTAACTAGACAGACAGACAGACAAATGAAGCTTTCTGAAACACCTGCGATATTTTTCGACTTCTCTAGGTGGCACTCTTGCTTTAAAGGTGCCAGCTAGCTAGCTAGCTAAACAGCTAACTAGACAGACAGACAGACAAATTAAGCTTTATGAAGCACCTGCAATATTTTTTGACTTCTCTAGATGGCATTCTTGCTTTAAAGGTGCCAGCTAGCTAGCTAGCTAAACAGCTAACTAGACAGACAGACATGCAAATGAAGCTTTCTGAAACACCTGCGATATTTTTTGACTTCTCTAGATGGCACTCTTGCTTTAAAGGTGCCAGCTAGATAGCTAGCTAAACAGCTAACTAGACAGACAGACAGACAAATGAAGCTTTCTGAAACACCTGCGATATTTTTCGACTTCTCTAGGTGGCACTCTTGCTTTAAAGGTGCCAGCTAGCTAGCTAGCTAAACAGCTAACTAGACAGACAGACAGACAAATTAAGCTTTATGAAGCACCTGCAATATTTTTTGACTTCTCTAGATGGCATTCTTGCTTTAAAGGTGCCAGCTAGCTAGCTAGCTAAACAGCTAACTAGACAGACAGACATGCAAATGAAGCTTTCTGAAACACCTGCGATATTTTTTGACTTCTCTAGATGGCACTCTTGCTTTAAAGGTGCCAGCTAGATAGCTAGCTAAACAGCTAACTAGACAGACAGACAGACAAATGAAGCTTTCTGAAACACCTGCAATATTTTTTGACTTCTCTAGGTGGCACTCTTGCTTTAAAGGTGCCAGCTAGCTAGCTAGCTAAACATCTAACTAGAAAGACAGACAGACAAATGAAGCTTTCTGAAACACCTGCGATATTTTTTGACTTCTCTAGATGGCACTCTTGCTTTAAAGGTGCCAGCTAGCTAGCTAGCTAACACTATCCAGCCACATGATCTGTAACCTATCATTTTGGTTCCTTACTTAGTAAGTGCCTTCCAAGTATATACGACAGTATGTCAACTTTTAGTATATGTTTTAGTATACTTACAAGTACACTTAACATTTACTTGGTGCAGTATACTTCCAATAAGTACAAGAAAAGCAAACTGGATATATAATCTCCTCATTTTGAGCTTACTTCAATATCCTTCTTTTTGCGAAGGGATCTGAGCATCAAAACGAATGAAGACATTAATTCCAGGCAGGAATCAAATAAATGTTGCGTGTGTTGTCGTCGCAGCCAAACCGCATTTCCTCCCTGCCCAAAATGGCCGCCTGTGGTCTGCAGCTGCCCTCATTAGGGCCGCTGGACTCGCAGCGTCTTTTCCACTCTGACAGCTGCGAAGTGTGAGGAGAATGTGCGCCGGAGCCGCCGCCTCATTTCCAAGCAAGCGTTGCTTTGGCCCCCTGACCCGGGGGTGGCGGCTCCGTTCTCAGGAAGGGGGAGGGGGGGAGCGGCGCCGTTCACACGCCGGCTCGAGGCAACATGTGGAAACACTCTTCACCTGGTCGGGAGGCGCCGGCCCGGGTGACGTTTTTACGCTCGCGCCCGCCACTCACCGACCGTGTTGTGCCAGCGGTTGACGGCGAAGAGGCGGCTGCAGGTGACGGTCACCACGGCCGGCACGGCCAGGTGCGGCAGCGTGTTGGCGGCCACGTGCGTCACCGGCGAGTTGGACGGGAACTTCAGCACCATGATCACGTCCTGCTGCAGTTGGTCCTTGAACATCAGAGGACTCTGTCAACGGAGGAAGACGTGAGCGGACGTCGTGCTACTCGTTCGCTAACCGATTCAAACAGATGGCAGCGTTGCCATGACGACCGGGGGCGTCGCTAGGGCGTTTTGACGAAGCGAGGGCTCCTCGGCGTTGCTCATTTCACTCACTTAATATCAATATTTTACTACGTAAATTAACTAGAAAATTTAATATAAATTTACCCATCTAGCAATTTCAAAAAAGAAAAACAACAAATCTGGCAACTTTTTGTAATGTTTCATTTATATATATATATATATATATATATATTAGGGGTGTGAATTGCCTAGTACCCGGCGATTCGATTTGTATCGCGATTCCTAGGTCACGATTCGATTCGATGCCGATTAATCCCGATACAAATCTATAAATTGATTATTGCAATTTTTTTTAACACTCAAATTTAGAAAATACTAATCAGTAAACTTGTAAGATTCGTATTGAAAATGCATTTATCTAAAATTTCAGGTTGCAGTCTGTTTCATGTTTGAACAGCACTGAAATAAAATAGTAAGGTTTAATGTTCCATTAATATAACATTCTTCTATGCTTAAAGAGTGAATCCCAACCCTAAGTAAGACGTTTTGTTGAATATTCCCATAAAAAATTTATGTTTATCGAATCGATTTGAGAATTGCACGCTGTAATATCGCGAAATATTGCAGAATCGATTTTTTCTGACACCCCTAATATATATATATATAATAGGAGACATCCAGACCACAAATGAATCGCATTTAGCCGGCACGAGGATAATGCTGCATTCGAGGATGGTCGGAAATCGGATATACCGAGTTGTTTTTTCCCAGTTCCGACCTGGAAGCGTCCGAGGCGAAAGTAAACAACCAAAATGGCGGAGAGCGATAAATTGTTTTTTATTTTGGTCCTCCAAACAGCAAACTTAAATTCTCGCAATTTATTGTTTTTATCTTATTTCATAAGCATCCCACACACTTCAGCAGTTCATCGTATCATTTCACGGCCTCCCGTCACGTACGTTGTGTTACGTGAAGTGATGTCCGCTATTTATGAATGAATAAAGTTTTTGGTGTTGTTTTTTTTTTTTCTTCCTCCCAGCATGCTCTCTGCTCTCACCAGGTGCATGGCGGAACTGCGTGGCGGATGAGGCTCGATGAGCAAGTGAGATGGCGTCTGTCCAAAGCTCCGGATCTGCGCCTCTGTGGCCTGCGGGTGGGGAAGCGAGAGAGCGAGAGAGCGAGCGAGCGAGAGGAGAGATGGAGAGATAGAAGAAGAAGAAAAGCGAGAGAGGGCCGCTGTCACACTGGATCTTTGTCAAAGTGATGGGTCAATGCGCTACTTGACAATGCAAGCAAATCCCAACTCAGCTCTGCCTCACGGTGCGGCTGGGGAGGCGGGGGAGGGAGGGGGGTGGGGGGGGGCAGGAGAGTGGGGTGCGCTCCCGAGACGCCTCCCCGCCCCACTTCACCATCCTCACCCGCCTCACCCTGCAGAGTCATCCAAGTGTTAGCCTGGAAGAGACAGGCCTTTTCCTATTAACATGCATGGCTTAACCATTCCCATTTGCAGCCCCCCCCCCCCCCCCCAACACCCCCCCCCCTTGCGCAAACGCTAACCCGGAGTGACGTCGCGGCCGGGCTGCGCTCTTTCGTGCTATTGTGCCCGAGACAAAGGAGAGGACGCGCGCGCACGGAAACGGAGAAGATGTTGACGCGCACTAAAATATCAAGCGGCAGGCAAAGTTACATCGCGAGGCTCGTGCACGCGCGCACCCGCGATGGTCGTCGTGAAAGGCCGCCATCGAGGATGACCGACAGGAAAGTAAACAAGTCCAAAAAGAAAAGCGCTCGCTTCATATCTGACTTTGAGCTAAAACAGGAACGACAACAATACTTGTTTTTGTCTTCTTACAACAACTCGGGTTTTTATTTTGCTTCAGTAATTAGCATAATGTGTAACCGACATGAAGACATGAGATGTCAATATTGGAAATAAGTCAATATTGGAAATGATAAATATAACAAAAAAACAACTGTTCCAATACATTGAGTACAAAAACAAAACGCTGATAAGCTATGACGCTATGCTAACGTTTTTTTAAGATCCCTAAAGTGAAGGTTAAATTTTATGTTATTTTCTGCAGAACCTTTTCACAGTCATTTTTAAAGAGATTCGTGGAATCTCTGCCTATTTTGGTCTCTTGGCTTCGGCAAAATGACAAAAATAAATAAATAAATGCAAATTTAAAAAGAACATAAACACCAAGTGAGAAGTATACGCACCAATATTCATAGTTCGGCATTTGTAAATCTGCCTATTTTTTCTCCAATTCCTCTATTATTTGTAGAAAAACTCAAATATTTGGTGATTTTATGATCAGACGAAAGCCATATTTCTCCGGCGCCAATTTGGGTGACATATTTATTATTTTTAATTTTTAAGGGTTATGTTGTAAAACAGTTTATATTTATATAAAATATTTTGGGGTCATCATTTTTTATGTATATATTTTTAAACTATTGTTACAGGTAACTATGAAAAAAAAAATGGGGATGTGTGAATGACTCTTTTTTTTTCACAATTTGCGGCAATCACTCGAGTTTCGCCGTATTTCGATTATTCCTACAAAGTCGCCAGTGTGGTTCAAGTTATTATAGCAAACTGAAACAAAAATCCCTAAAAGATGATTCAATATTAAACGTATTTATAAGCATGGCAGTACATACACAAGCTTTTACAAAAAAATTTTTTTTTATTTTTTTTGCACTCAACTAATAATATTAAAAACTAATACCAAAGCTAATGGAAACTCATTTTCCCAAAATAAAGATGAAAAAAGTTGCTCTAAAAAGAAATAAATTCCCAAAACAAAAAATCAAATACATGATGAAAAATCCAAACCGATTAAAACCCCGATGTGATTTGCGTCCACTTTTGTGGACTCCGCCCAACATGGACGAAAACACCAACACAAATCAAGCGTTTGCGTGTCTGTCATTGACGTTGATGGACGTTCGCGGCGCCTGCCCCTCGGTGACGGCGGGGGTCCGAGCCGTCCTTTTTTTGCATGGGGGCTGTACACACGGCTTAAAATCACACGCAGCCAATGGGCAGCACATGCCAGGGCCACGCACGCGACACGGGACGTTTGGACGTGATTGTGGCTGAGGACAGGCCACCTGCGAACCCCCCAAAGCCCCCCCCCCCCCCAGCCCCAAAACAACTTCCTCTCCCCCTGCAGTCACTTCCAATTTGGCACCCGGCTGCTGTCCACTCTGTCGCGCTGCACTGAAAAGTTTTGCGGCAGTTGTGCTCGCGTTGTGTTTTTCAAAATGTTTTATTTCGTGCTACTTGCGCTTGAATTGATGTCGAGTACTGGAATTTCACATGCAGCGAAAGGCAAACGTGACAGCGTGTAAATAATGTGGTACCTGAATTGAAAAGATTCACAGATTTTCGATGTTGAAGAGCTTGAAAAGACTTGAACTGTTTGTGTTTTGGGGTTTGGGCCAAAGTCCGGCAATAACACAGTAGAAATTGCGTGGGAATGCTGAAAAAAGGTCGGTGCTGGATTTCACTTTCCTTTCTTTTCTTTGATCCTTCCTCGGGTCTCCTGACAACCTCACGACTCGAGCTGGATTCTGAAGTATTCGGTTTAGGTGAACGTTATGGGATTTTTAATAGGTTTTAGGTGAACTAATGAGTACACACTCACATGCACACGCACGTGCATTCAATTAATTACCAAAGACTAAAACGAAAAACATTAGTTAGTTTTGTAAACATAAAATGTAGTTTCAGTTAGTTTTCGTAAAAAAAAAAAAAAAAAAAGCATTTTTGTTTTTATTTTATTTTGTTAACAAAATTGTTTTTTGAATTTAATTTTTTTCGTTCGTTTTAGTTCATTAACTCATACACTGCCATTGACGGCTATAGACGACTTCTTATTCGTTTAACATATTTTTCCATTTTTGTTAACAAGAGTATAAAAACCTCGTTTTTTTTGTACATTTAGAACAGATATAAAATTTGTGATTAATTTGTGAGTTAACTAGTGAAGTCATGCGTTTAATTACGATGACACATTTTTATTGCCTGATGCCCCTCAATTTTTAACAATCTTTTCTTTTTAAATATATTTTTTTTAATTCTTAATAATCTAGGAAAATGTTATTAAAAATGAGGGGCGTCAGGCAATTAAAATTTGTAATCGTAATGAATCGCATGACTTTACTAGTTAACTCACAATTAATCACAAATTTTATATCTGTTCTAAATGTACAAAAAAAACGAGGTTTTCATACTCTTGTTAACAAAAATGGAAAAATATGTTAAACGAATAAGAAGTTGTCTATAGCCGTCAATGGCAGTGAATGAGTTAATGAACTAAAACTAACGGAAAAAATAAAATTCCAAAAACTATTTTGTTAACAAAATAAAATAAAAACAAAAATGCTTCTTTTTTTTCTTTTTTTTACGAAAACTAACTGAAACTACATTTTATGTTTACAAAACTAACTAATGTTTTTCATCTACAATAAAAACAAATCTAGGTTTTCATACTCTTGTTAACAAAAGTGGGAATTTTTTTTAAACTAAGAGAAATAGTTCAAATGAATTTTTGACGTCTATTGCCGTCATTGGCAGCGAATGAGTGAAAGTAATAATATGTCTTGCCGCTCATGACATGACATGACATGATATGAAAAATGTCCCATCTCGAGTTTGGGAAGCGCTCCTTGTGTCCTCGCATTCAACGGCGTCACAAAACCACAACAACATCGAGCGTGTCAGACAGAAAGAGGACGCGCCCTCTGCTTGACCCGCTAAGCAGCATGCGATCGCCATGCGTCACGACACCTGACGCTGGCAACACGCCGGCAAGAATGACGGCGAAGGCATGCGCGCGCACGCACGCACGCACGCACGCACGCACGCACCGTATAAGCAAGGCCAACTACTTTCTTGAGCTTTTAGCAGCATAAACATAAAGGAATGAAATAAATGCCGGGTATTCCCTAAAACGTACTCAATCTTTGCCTTGAGATACGAGCGACCTCATTCAGGATTTTTTTCCAGATACAAACAATCATTTGGCCTTTTTTTTGTTTTTTGTGCTTCATCTCGTGAGGCTTTTTTGGAGCAACCCGTAAAGTCTAATCGAACGAAAGAATGCCACGTTGCAACTCAACATATTCTTCAGTTAATTCATTGCAATTACCTCTCGATAATGTTCCGCTATTGGATAACGTTGCGCATTTTAGTTAGCGTCCGATTGCTCCAATTCAGATAAAAGCTTCAAATTCCATGTGAAACCGATGGCACGTCTTTGCGCACGGGCCAATATCGCGATACATCTTTTATTTTCGTTCACCTCCATGACTTTTTTTTTCCATTATTTTTTCTTATTTTTTCTTTTTTTTTTCTTCCATTTTTTAATTTTTTTTCTTTTTTCTTTGGGGGTGTCTCGGCCTCGCTTCCGATCGGGCGCGCCGGGCCGCCAAAGGCCGGCGCTCGCGGTCGCCGGGGCGCTGTAAGGCGACCCGCGAGCCGGAGGAGCCGCCCGCCCGAACACCGGCGCGAGGCCGGCCGGCCGGCGGGGGCCCTCCGAAGGCGGGTCGCTCGTACGTACCTCCATGACTTTTATGCATAGCTATTTGTCTGCTAGGCCTTGGAATGAACACGTTTTGTTAAGACCCCCCCCTCCTAAAAAAAAAAAAAAAAAGGCACTTGGATGAGGCAAACGTTGGCCCGCGCCATTTGCATAACGGTCGCTTGACAAATAAAGGCGCCGCTGGAAGTGACAGTCTATAAATGACTTGTTGTGCAGACAGCAGATGGCGGACATCACAAGGAAAAAAAAAAGCCCGTCGTCCCGGAAAAGAGCCACATTGCAACGGCAGCTGCCGCCGCAATCAAGCGATTCGCAAGCGGGCGCGCCGCAGCTCATAGATATTCAATTAATGCGGTGAGAACAATGAGACGCGCCTGCTCGGCTATCGACGCCCCGACCTCAGAGGATCGCTCACGTGCTCATCGATCGGGTTGCAAGCGGGAGGCCCGTCATCAAACGGGAAGCGACTGACGATGAGTCACTGTTTTGCTTTTCCGAGACGACCCGCGTGCCGGGACGCGCGCCGACAGGAAGTTCTGTCGGCCGTGAGTAACGCAAGCGGGGGGGGGGGCTCGGTCGCCGTGGAGACCGATCTTGTAATCTCCCGCGTATTTGCAGTTCATCATTCACAAAGATTAAATGTCAATTACGTTGAAGTTCAGTACAACTCAAGCACATTTAAAGGTTGCAGTGGACTGAATAAAAAAAAAAGAAGAAGAATCTTTTAAGGCAACATTCTGCACAGTTCTTTTGTGAACCTCTAGATGGAGCCCAAGAACCAAAATGAACAGGGCAACTTGCCAACCGCGATTTTTGCCGGGTTCGTTCAGCATCACAATTGTTTGGGATTTTTAAAACTTGGTTTTAATTGAGTTTTTATTATTTTAATATTGTTTATATACGGAGTATTTGTCGAGTGCAAAAAAAAAGAAGCTCACTAAGAATTGTGTAATAGAGTAAACTTCAAGTGTGTACATTTCTAGTGCTGGGTTTAAATAAATCTAATAATCGATATCAAATAAATTTTCCTTTTCAAGAGTGATATTGATTCATAAAACCGGGAATCGATTATTTTAATATCTCTTTTCCCCCCAATATATTAACAAGACAATACAATTTTAAAGTCATTTTTTTTCTTGAAATTGACTGTCTTCATGAATTTCAAAGTATTTTCTTACATTTATGAAAGACCTGACTTATTGCACCCATGTTTGTGTAACACTTATAGCACCTTATTTTCATTAATAAATAAATCGTTACTGCTTCTGCAAAATGTAATTTGGAATTTAATGATTGTGGAGTTTTTTTTTTTTATCATGTCTTTGATATTTAAGAAGAATTGATGTTCCATAATGAATCAATATCAGATTGAACGGAAGTGAATCGAATCGGGAAAAATTGAAATTGAATCGAACTGAACTCTTGTGAATCAAAATCAAATGCATTGAGGCAATTTTAAACGATACCCACCCCAAAAGATTTCATCCAAAAGAGACTCAAGCCCGCCATCTGCTGGTCATAGCTTATTTTTCAGTTTTCTTTTTTTTTACTTTCCCACTTTAACGATCAAACCAGAGTTGCGTAAGACTTTTCTCCGCCTATTCCGATTGAAAAATGTGCTTGACGACAATTGCCGTCATTGCTGCTCCTCATCCGGGTTGCCGTTGACGACAATTCACATCAACGGCGTCAAAAGCATTTTTTTGGTTTTATTTCATTTCCTTCCTTATTTTGTAAACAAAAACCTTTTTTTTCCCTCCAATTCTAATTCAACTTATTTCTTTCGTTTCGGTCGACTATAATAACCTTGCTTTTATATCCACGTGAGCGTGCGCACGCGTTTCACCAACCTCTCTGGTCAAAGGGTCCGCGATGGCGTCCAGGCTGACGCTGCCCTCGTAGGTCAGGTGATGAAAGACGTTGAGGGCGCGCACCGCCTCGGGCCCGCGCTGCTTGTAGCCGAAAACGAGGTCAATCCACTGATGCAGCTGACACGACACAAACTCGCTCTCCAGCGCCTGCCCGACGAGCACAGGGGCCAATTAGAGATGAGAGGCGCACACGCACGCACGCACGCACGCACGCACGCACGCACGCACGCACGCACACACACAGGAAGAGATGACACACGTTGTCCGTTCGTATTCGGCAGCACTCGGTCGCGCAGACGACCTCGCGGGACCTTGCAGAAGCAGCAAAATGTATGGGACAAAACATTAGGTACCCCGCCCGGTCTAACGAGAGTCAATGCAACAGCTGTGGGAAAGAATTAGATTCCAGAAGAGTACGTTCAGACCTCCACCAAGGCCAACCCAATTCTAATTGACACGTGAAGAGCACAATTTGGAAATGTCAAAGTCAACGGAGAACAAGACATTTCTTTTGTGTAGAACAACTTTTACTTTTCCACTTCGGTGCCCTGTTTGCTTTTGGGTCCTCAAGTGAAAGTACGTCCTGACAACGGGTCACTCATTAACTCCAGCTCGCACCATGCTCGATTCTATATGACAGAATAAAGGCCTATATGAAAAAATAAGAGTAACAACATCAAGGACCGAAATCCAGTCACAACAAACATTATGTTGTTATTAACACCTTCAGTCCTGCATTTTTTTTTTTTTTTGCTGGGCAATTTTTTATTTGTATTTTTTTTAAACTTTTTTTTACATGGCAAAAAAAGGTAACGGCTGTAACGTGTTGTTGACTTACGCAGCTAATAAGTAACATTTTTAACATGAACGTCATGCAAATCAACTTTGGATTGTGATTGGTCAGCGACGATCCAATCATGAACCAGAACTGCTGACATCATCCAAATGATGTGTTTTTATTGGTTTACAAATGCAAATATGTCGCGTCCGCTGCAATCATTTATGGGTCTTAAGATTCATGTATTATTCGCTAAGAAATGATGATATATTTTGGCCTAACAAAGAGGTAAAAAAATAAAAAGCACAGATATGATGCACAATTTTAAGATTTTCACATTTTGTCGCTGAGAAAATATAAATACATAATATATACAATATATATATATACGTCACATGTATTTTCAAATGTCCTGACGAAGATGTAGAGATCAACTGAAATCTGAATTATGCACAATATTTATGCATTATTTGCTGAGAAATTAAGGAAATATAACTGACTTTTAAAAAAAACGTCCTCACAGAAGTCCAAAACTAATGTAATAAATAAAAGACTGGATTATTTGTGTTCTATTATGAAAACTGTATTCAAGATTTCTGTTACTGAAAAAATGTTTCTAAAAATATATGTTGCAAATGACCATAAAAAAAAAAAGGAAACATGGACATCATATTAAGCATTTTTTTAGGATATATCCCTAATATAATACTGATTCTATATTCTATAAATATATCGCTGCATCTAATCTCATTGTAATAAGTGTAACGTGCACATCATGTTATAACCGGCGAGTGTCAAATGACAGATTGAACAGAAAAACAGCAGCAATATTAGCAACGTGATGTGTTGTGCTGTCATCAGCTCGCGCGCGCCCGCTTAAAAATAGCACCTCATCATTCCGGGAGACAAACGGCCGCCATGCTAACCGGGATCCAATTTGGCGTAAAATGAGCCTGACGAACGACCTTGCGAGGGCGTCCTCCGCCACCGCCGCGTATTTTATTGTGCGTTGCGCGAGAGCGCAGATAAGGCGGCGGGGCCGGCGGGCTGATAAATGCGACTGTACGCCGCACAATGCGAGCGTTGGCGGAAGCGCTGCGCAGAGTGAGGAAAAAACAGCCATTAGCAACAAAGGCTACGCTCACGCACACGCACACGCGCGCTCGCTCACGCAGGCACAGTTTGCCACGGGGCATGTCATCGCAATTGGAAGTGGCACATGCAAAGATGGAAAGTGGGAGGAAGCGAGGGAGGGAAAGAGAAAGGGTGGGGAAAGGAGGGGGGGGCGCGGCGCCAAACGAAATAATAAAGGAGGCGAGATTGCTGCAGACGAGAACAAAAGAAGACAAAAATTTGGCGGCGCAGAGAAGATGGCGACGCGTTCATCGGCGCATGTTGTGGAATTCGAGCGCTCGGCGGTCTGCGCCGCCCGTGGACCGGCTGACTACAGAAAGGTCACCTCCGGAAGAGCGGCCCGGCGGTGTCACTCAGGCTGAAAAGGTCAAACGTGTTCTGGACGTGTTCCGCCCAAAAACTCCAAAAAGGCGGGCAAAAGGACAGAAAATCCATCCATCCCGTTTACTCATTAGCGTCGTGACTTTTAAGCTCCTATTTTGGTTAAAGGCGCTTTCGGAATTGCTGGCCCAGTCATGATTTTGGTGCTTGCCAATTTGCCGGACGGTTTTGCGCCCTGCTGGCCGTAGACAATTTGGTGGCAGAAAGTCGGACCACGTCTAAATAGTGGCGCAGCCGCTCCCAGGCAATTTTGTTGAATTTCATCGCAGCGCCGACAGAACGATTCTGAGCTTCCTTTCATCACCCAAAACGAAACAAAAATAATTTCGTCAACGCACATTTTTCACCAGACTAAAAACTAGACGAGACGAAAAAAACTGGCACTAAATCAGTATACATTTTTGCCAACTCATAAAAACTGGACTAAAATCTATGGATATTTTAGCTCATGAACAAAAACGAGACGGAAATGAAATGATTTTGTAAAATCTTGTCTCTGTGACACAATGTCACAAAATTATAGTTAGAACGTGACATTAATCCATCGACTATAACTTTCCAACAACAAACCGCTAACTAATACTGGCTAACTTACTAGCTAACTTACTAGCTCGTAGCATGGAGCAGGTAGTAGCCACTTTTTGATCAACTGTAATCGTGTATCAAGTTGTTTTTCATCACAAAGATGAGAGAACATTTTATATGAAATTTTGTCCAACATTATCTGCTGACAAAAAAAAAACTGTCAATGTTTTTTTTAAAATATATATATATATATAACTAGACTAAAACATTGACAGTTTTTGTTGGGACGAAAATAAAGACGAAAATGCTCGATTTATACTCGACTAAAAATGGACTAAATAAAAACGGGATGAGGTTGACTAACTATTATAAAACTAACAAATGTAATTGAAACGGGACTAAAACTTGGGACTAAATTTAAAAATGGCCGATAAAATTTAACACTACTTTGCGGACTCGTGCGTGAAAAACATGTCATTGTCGTTCACTCATGCATATGACAACTGTGGGCATCAAACCCGCACTGTAGAAATCAATTCTTTGAACACGTTATGAAAATGATCATGATTATTACAGTTGACATGAAGTCCACAGACATATTTAAGGCACAATTGTAGAAAAATCAATTATGGTAAATTTAGCGGAAAAAAATACACTAGATAAAAAAAAAAGAGAGAAAATGATATGAACTTTAATTTGGAAAATAATAATTTTTTTAATAAAAATACAAAAATATATAGTAATTGTATTATACGAAACACATTTTCAAAATAGCCTTCTTTACCAGATTAACTACAAAATATGACGAATTTCCGACCCCCAAAAAATAAAAAAATAGTGATTGTATAATAAAGAAAAAAAATAAATATCAGGCAATCAATATGCTCCTCACCATTCTGTTGATCCTCACAAAGTCTTCGGGGGTCTTGGCCCAGGCCGGCAAGTCCACGTCGCCCACCATAGTGTGGTCCTCCCGCATTCCCAGACGGTAACCGTTGGCGTTGACCAACATCTCCGGCAGGTAGAAGAACTCCGGGATCAGCTCCTGCGGGTCGGACCACCACACGTCTCGTCACACTGGACTCATGCAAAACACACTATGCAAATTATTTTTTGTTATTTGGAAAAAAAAAAGCCCCCAAAATATTGCCATTATATATATATATAGTTTGAGAAATGTTATACTAATAAAGCATTTTCACATTTTCCATGTGCAGTGTTAATGTTCAAATTGTGGCTTATACTATTCGTCAATTCCGACTGCTGGTCTGCTATTTAAAAAAACAAAACAAAGAAACAACAACAAGGTGAAAGGTAACAGAAACACGCCAAACAACAAGGTGCGAAAAGTGAAAGGTGCCGTTTTTTTTTTTTTCTCTTCACACTTATTATGACACACTGAAGTGTTAGCGTGTTAAATTGAAGTGGAAGCGAGTCAACAGCTGCTGGAATCGCACACATCCAAATAATGACATTGTGTGATTGACAAGCTTAGAAAATCAGCTACCGTCCCTTTAAGAAAAGGAGTGCCCGGTATTTCCCGTCTGCGGTTTAGCGCAACCGTGAGTGGGTGAGCCAAACGTCGACCCAATGAAGCGTCTGCACACTGGGAATGTTCTGGGTGTGCGTGTGACAAAAGTATAGGAACAGCTAACGGCGACAAGGAGTGTAAATGCGGGAAATAACTTCCAAGGAGCTGACGTGTTTTGGGGGGGCTCGTTCTTCCACACGAAACTCATCCAATTGAGTCAAACTGTCCACTCAGAGAATTCAGATCAGATAAAGCCTTGAAACCCGAATTAGAAACCGTAATCCTGGTTTAAAACCCCAGCCCAGGTGGCTTGAAACCTTCGTTTGAAAACATAACCTTGTATAAAAAATATATATTTGTAACGCTAACCCAGGTTTGAAACCCACATTTCAAAACCTTACCTTTGCTTTCAAACCTGAATTTAAAACCCTAACCGAGATTTGAAAGCATAACTTGAAAACCTAACCCAGGCTTAAAAAAAACATAATTAGAAACCTCAACCAAGGCTTAAAGTCTTATTTAACTCATTTGCTCCCAAAAACGTAGAAATATGTTCTATTTTAGCCTCTCAACTGCACAGAACGGTTGAAGCAATGGTAGTTATTACAAAAAAAACGGCCAGTAGGTGGCAGCAGAGTATAAGAGATCAACCAGGGCCATGTTGCAAAAAGCTCTGTTTTAAACAGATTAGTGAATAATGATGAAACTTAGCTATATTCTAATGCTAATTGCTGCAAGACAGATAGAGATATACTTTTTTTCCCTGATAAAAGAAGAGACTCCAATCTATATTTTGTTAGGTTCCATGTTTTTATAGCAATAGAACACAATATTCTGTGGGCCTTGCAAAATCAGTCAAAATCAAGTAAACAGCCGGGAGCGAAAGGGGTTGCTTCAGTCAAAATGGCTGGGAGTGAATGAGTCAAACAAATTTAAAGCGAGTCTGTTCATCAAGGGGGTTGTTGAGGTGTTGTTTCCATCTGACTTGAGAGGTCACGTGACGACGGTCAGGACAAGTCGGCCGGCTCTCGCGGTGGTCACGACCGCTGGAGGTTAATGAAGGCGAGACCCCGGGAAAAACTTTTTAATCAGGCAGCCTAATAGCCACCCGCCTCCGTCTCCTGGGCCCCCGGATGACCTTCTACCCACCGCCTGACTCTCGGCTCAAGTCTTAAGTCTCAACTTCTGTTTGAGCGGGCGCTTCATTAAGACGCGTCGCATGCGATCCAACACCAAACTAAACAAAACAAAAAGATTGACTTAACAACATTTTTTTTCAATTTGTTTTCTTCCCTTGGAAGCCATTTTGGTTGTGCTCCTTTTAGTTCCACTGGCTCAACAAATGTCCTCAGATGGTGTTAACACTGTGCTGTTCACACTGCTGTCAAATCTGGATCAGATCCAGATTAAACACAGATATGCTGAATGTTGCAGTGGCGCTCCGGCAAGTGCATCGTACTGACAGTTTGGAAGATTTTGCCGTACTCGGGCTACAAAATACATTTAACACAATATTAGGAACGAGATCATTGAGATCATGTGGTGCAGTGCCCCCCCCCCCCACACCTTTTTCCTACCACGGACCGGTTCATAGAAGTCCATAACTTTTGCGGACCGGCAAACCAGTGTGTTGTTGGGTTTTTCGCAGTCCAGAAAGACACATCTGCGTTGATTTCAAACCCTAATTTGAAACCCTACCCTTGGCTCCAAACTTTCATTTGAAACCCTTTCCCTGATTTGGAACCCGAACCTTAGCTCCAAATACAACACTTGTTTAAAACACGAACTCTGGTTTATTTATTCATTTATATTATATTTTATTATTATCCATCCATCCATCCATTTTCTGTACCGCTTGTCCTCACAAGGGTCGCGGGGGTTGCTGGAGCCTATCCCAGCTGGCTTCGGGCAGTAGGCGGGGTACACCCTGAACTGGTTGCCAGCCAATCGCAGGGCACACAGAGACGAACAACCACACTCACAATCGCACCTATGGACAATTTGGAGTGTCCAATTCACCTGCCATGCATGTTTTTGGAATGTGGGAGGAAAGCGGAGTACCCGGAGAAAACCCACGCAGGCACGGGGAGAACATGCAAACTCCACCCAGGAAGGCCGAAGCCCGGACTTGATCTCACAACCTTTGCACCGGGAGGCGGACGTGCTAACCAGTTAGCCACCGTGCCGCCTATATTTTATTATTATGATTTTTAAATAAAATTGTATTTTATTTATTTATTTTTTATTGAAATGTTTTATTATTTATTAGTTGTAAGTTTTTATTTATTTTTATTGTATTAAATGATTTAATGATTATTATATAATATATTTATTTTATATTATTATATTATTATTATATTTATTACGATGTACACGGTATTAATGACTTCAATATTATTCCGCCCACCACAAGACGTTTAAGATGGCGACGGAAAGGCGAAAAAAAAAGGCTGAGCAGACGTTGAATGGCAACAATGCGGTACACGCGCGCGCTAAAGTACAGTTGTGATGTGCAGTGCGCTATTTGTTAACAAGAGTGCCGTGCGAGTGCCGGGCTGGCAGCGAGCGAGGAAAACCGCTGTCCCGACACGGGGAAAGAAAGAGTGCGTTTCAAACGGCTCTTGTCATTAATGCTTTATTAATTGCCGGCGGCGAGCGAGCGCGCCCGCCCGCCCGCCCGCTACCAGGCTGCGCTGGAAAAGGGATGACACTTTGAGGTCAGCGCCTATTCCTGCTGCGTGCGTGCGTGCTACGCGCTCAGGCAAAATGGAGGCAAATCAGCAGGGTTCAGCGCTTTTCCCTTCGCTCTTTCTTGTCTTTCTTTTTTCTTCACAAGGGCTTTGGCTCTTTGTTTTAAGTGCCTTCGATAAAATATACATTTTTTGTTGTTTTCGTTACAACGGATGAAAATGTGGATTTTTTTTTCTTCTGGTGTTGGATGGGGGGGTGGTGGTGGTGGGGGGGGATTTCCGTGTGAAGGTTTCTGTGTTTGAACACGGCATTTATAATTAATAGAATATTTTAGCTGCTGCAGTGTGCAGCCAGATATGCGCTCGCTGGCCACAAGATTAGGTACGCCTGCACTTTCGAATGCGAGCATGTTCATTACTTGGGAAGAGATTTCGGATTGTGGACTGCTCGAAATCACAGTAGTCTGGTTTCCATCCAAATTGTATTGAATTTTGTAAGCGAATTTACCTTCTGCCCGTTTCCATCTGTTGTTCTTTTGTGAATATTGAGACGGGACTCCGCCGCTGTAGGTGGCGCTATATACCATAGAAATGTGATCCACCAGTAATTTCAAAGAAGAAGAAAAAGACCTGGAAGCGATTGCGCCGTGCGATGACGTCGTAGGAGTTTGCTTTTGTAATTCTTGATAAGCCGTTTCTTTGCTGTTTTCCATCTAAAATTGCGTTAATATTCACTTCTTTAATTAATTCCAAAATGATTTCAGTTTCGTCGTCTCCCCAAACATACCTTACTTTATCTTCTGACATTGATTATCCAAATTCCAAAAAACTTATTTTTTGCTAATTTTGGGCCCTTTTTCAAATTTCTAGCGTTTCCATTCCGTTTTATTTTCGCATTTCTCGAAAATTTTAATAAAAATGGTTGGATGGAAACCCAACTATTGACATCTGTTCATCCTGCCTTGAAAGCAGAATTTCAACATGAGCCCAAACTCTGCCATAAAACCTGAATTTTAAACCCTAGCCACGGACTTTGACCCCTTGTTGAAAACCCTGACCTTGTTTACAATTCCCATGTTTTTCATTGAATCCCGAACCCAGGCTTGAAGCCATCACCCGCATCTTGAATCCCTCATTTAAAACCATAACCCATGTTTGGAAATCTAACCGTGAGTGGGCATTCATTTTAAATCCTAAACTTTGCTTTGAAGCCCAAACTACAAACCCTAACCATGGCTTCGAACCCTTGTTTCGAATCCCTTATTAAAACCCTATCGTGAAACTCGGACTGTGGCTCGAAACCCTAATTTTAAAGCCTTAATATTGTTTGCAAACACTAATTTGAAACCATAACCTCTTCTTCGAACCTGTGGTTGAAACCCCTAATCCTAACCATTGACCTGACATTAATTTGAACATTCAACTCTTAACCATGGTTTAAAAATGTTGCTTTCAAAATCCTGACCTTGTTTCCAATCCCTCATTTGAAGCCCGATTCCCAAACACATGGTTAGTTGAAACCTTAATTTGAAATACTAACAATCTTTGCTTCAAACTAATTTGTAATTTGTTGTGGATCGAATTCCCGCAATGAAACACCAACGCTAGGCTTGAAAACCGTCATTTGAAACTCTAACATTGTTTCCAAACCTGAATACCATAACCTGTTCTTCAAATCCTAATTTGAAAAAAATAATAATAATTTGACAAATCGAAACCCTGTTTAAAACCTCAACTTCCCACCCTGGCCTCAACCTTTCTTGAATCCCTCATTTGAAACCCTAAACCGGGCTGGAAACCCCAAGGTGAGAGCCGCATGTGAAACAGAACTCAAAACTCTGTAAACGATGAATGAAGCTTGGAAGGGGGAACTCCTATTGTTAACAAAAAAAACTTCTCTTTTTCAAAATGGCCACATCCACCATGACGCTTTATTTATGTATTTTTGTTCCGAGTGGACTGACCTTGATGTCGGAGGTGTCTCGCTGGCAGTTCCTCCACGATCGGGCGATGGAGGAAAAGATGCGGTCCGGTTGGTCAAATTTGTTATTGTTGGCGCAGAGAAACAAGCTTGTGAACGGCTCCTGAGGAAACACACAAAACCGACACTACAACATTGCGCATTTGTGTGTGAATCAAGCCCACCCCCGAGGCTTGGACTTCAATCGAAACCATTCCTAAATTCAAACCCTAACCCGGGCTCGAAACCTTATTGTGAAGCCCAAAATTGGCTCCGCCCTCTAACTTTTGTTTCCAAATCTTATCCTCTGCTTGAAACCTGAACAGTGGCTTAAGACGGTCAACTGAAACCCTTCTGGGCTTGAGACCATATTTGATTTGAATGAACTGAATTCATTTGAAACCCTGACCACGACGACATGACCGCTCATCCTGGTTTGGAACCCTCACCTTGGCTCCGAACCCTCATTTGAAAGAGTGGAAGTAACGTAAATTCAAAATGTAATTTGAAACTCCGAGTGTCATTTTAATCCTCAAAATTTGCTTCAAACCAGGGTTATATTAGTTTTGGATTTTAATTTTAATTTTATTTATATATATATATATATATATATATCTATAGTAGGTTTCTTTTTATTCCCTATTTTGTGTTTTTGTTGTTGTTTTTTTTACATTTTAATTAGTTGTCATTTTTGGGGGTAAAATGTAAATTTTGACTATAATTTATTTATTTTTTTTTCAAGAAAAAAAAAATTGACTATAATTGTGGGAATGCTGGAACATATTTTTATTGTGATTTTTTATTATTTATTTTTATTGTGATTCTTTTTTTTTTCAAGAAAAAAAATAAATAAAAATTTTGACTATAATTGTGGGAATGCTGGAACATATTTTTATCGTGATTTTTATTCTCCTCCCTTTTTTGCCGAGAAACAACTCCCACGTAAAACTTCCGATTGACACCAATTACGCGAGTTTCAACTTGCTTGAAAAATTCACGCCTTCCAGGGTATTTACCGTCTGATTGCACATTATTTACACCACTCGCACTTTTCTCCATTCATTTCCAACGGAACTAACATTGAACTTTTGCCCACTTGCCACGCCCACTTCCACACATACAACTTTTCATCATGACCAGCTCTCTGACACGGCATTGTCCAGTAACAAAGAGGTCGCGGGTTCGAATCCCACCTCTGACTGTACGTTGCAAATATATCCATGGCAATTACGCCAACGGGATATACATGTTTACCAGCTCACTGGCCATAATGGTAGAGTGTCCGCCCTGAGACTGGGAGGTTGCGGGTTCAACGCTCATCCGGGTCACACACAGGACTTTAAAAATGGGACCCACCCAAGGGTTGGAATTGTGGGGTTAGATCGTTTTTCCATTGATACCATGAGTTCCACTTTTCCATCTCAATGAATGGAGGGTACTGCATGCCTAGGTGGCGCTATTGTTGATCTTTGACCGTCCTTTTATGCGGGTGGCTTACTTTAGCTTACTCTTTTTTTCTTTTTTGTCTCCTCAGACGAAACCTTTCCGTTGTTTTGCGGCTTCTGCCATGAACGCAGTATTCGTGCGTGGACATTCACATTGACTTCCGTCTTTGTAACGAATTGGTAAAGAAGGAAGCGACGTATGCCATAAAGCAGTCAGCACATTTGTGTTTTTTTTGTGCGCCAGTGTTCCTACCGTCCTCCTCAAAGTTGCTTTGTGCCAGTAAAAATGATAAAGACCCCCTCAGGCCATGGCAAAGGTACCATTCAGCTAGTTTTAAGAGATATGAAAATATTTCATGAAGGTTGAAAAGTTCCTTGGTGTTACTTTATGAAAAAAAAGAATTCTTCCAATTTTGTTTGTAGTGATTTTATTCGTTTTCCTTAACTTATCCTTGCTTTAAACCCCCAATTAAAACCCTTAAAATGTACTTAAAATGTGTTTCAAACGCGAACTTGAAACTGTGGCCTTTGTTTGAAACTTCACTTGACTCCAAACTCTAATTTGAAGCCCTCATTTGAAACCTCACAACTTCTGTTTGAAACCTCGGCATACAGATCAGTTGTTTTCCGAGGGGGGAAATTAACATGTTTTTTTTTCTGGCCCGAGCACGAGCATTAATGGTAATTGGCTCAAATGAGGTTGTTGGGGTTTTTTTTCTCTGACATGGCGTCGGCGGGCAACAGGAAGCAAGGGAGCAAACCCGTAGAGGCCAATCTAGGCGCTGTCAAGGGCGGCTCCTCAGTTCATCAGCAGCCCCTTCCCACTAATGATGGGGGTTTTCGGCTCTCCGACTTCCACAAACAACTTCCTCCCCCTCGTCCTCCAGTAAACGAGGACCTGAGGAGGCGTGATGGACAAGCCTGCAAGCCTGAAACGCACAAACCTGTCACCCCCCCCACCCCCGACTCCCCCCCCCCCCAGCCTCTGCAAATCATTACCCAGCCACTCTTTATTTAGCGCACATTCGCCGCTTTACTGGCCTGTGAAATGTGTTTTTTTGGGGGGGAGAGCCGTCAATGTAGACGTAACGGCGTCATCGGGCCTGACAAGTGACGACGCGCTAACGCTAACTGCGGAACGGGGAGAGAGGCTGTCGAGAGGGGCGTGCGTGCACGCAGTTTAAATTATTTATTTTTTTACCGTCACTCTTTTTTTTGGGGGTTGCAAAATTTTCAAAGTTGTAAACTTTTCATGAGAATTAACTGGAATTGATGGGAATTAATAGGAATAAATCTGACAATTACAAAATTAAATATGGAACTCATAGCTAGGTAGATAAATAGATATATAGTGTAGGTAGGTCAAAAATTGTTTGAAATTATTTTTCTTGGTCTCATTTTATTAGATTTTTTTTACATGGAAAAAAAACAAGCATTTGAACAGGGGTGTGTAGACTTTTAAAATCCACTTTTGATACTATCATCATCCACAAGAGTATTAACGGTTCCAGTTAGGTTTCCATCCAATTGTATCAAATTTGTGAAGCAAATTTACCAAAAATGCACAAAACGGACATGTGACTTCTGCCCGTTTCCATCGGTTCTTCTTTTGCGAATATTGAGAGGGGACTCCGCCGCTGAAGGTGGCGCTATACACCAGTAAGAGATGTGATCCACCAGTAATTTAAAAGAAGAAGAAGACCAGGAAGCGACTGCGCCGTGCGATGACGTCGTGTGAGTTTGCTTTTGTAATTCTTGATCAACCGTAGCGTTTCTTTGCTGTTTTCCCTCTAAAATAGCATTAATATTAGCTTCTTTAATTAATTCCGAAAAGATTTCTGATTCGTCGTCCCCCCCCAAACATACCTTACTTTATCGTCCGACATTGCTTTGGGACTACAAAACGTACGTGTGACGTAATATCCGGTCAAAACGTGCGACGTGTATTTATGTTTCCATCGGAAAAATTCGCATTTTCCTTTTTTCGATACACTTCAAAATCCACCCCCGCTAAGCGCAAAACCTTTTTTTGCTAATTTTGGGCCCTTTTTCGAATTTCTAGCGTTTCCATTCAGTTTTATTTTCATATTTCTTGAAAATTCTAATAAAAATGAGTAGATGGAAACCCAACTAGTGATAACAACACAAGACAAAGCAGGCATAAATTACTAATAAAAAGATCTGACAAACACAAAGACAATGTGAGGAATACCAGAAATGTCCCCCCGTCCTTCGCACGGCTAACTCACCATTCTAACGAGCCAGTGCAGCGCGGAGGCGGCAGTGGAGCAGTAGTGTCGGTAGTGGCACGGCGGCGTCTGGTCGTCGGCCCACGACTCGAAGCGCTCGGCGAAGAAGGCGGCGCGCTTGGGGTTGAGAGCCCCGACGGGCTGCGGCGGACGGAACAAAACACAACAAAAGTAACGATGAAGACCTGAGACGACACGAAAAAGCAGAACCAGAGGGCAAATGAAAACAGCAGGGGCCCCAAAATTGGACCCTGTTGAACATCATACCAAACCACAGTGGATTAACCCCGAGTGGCCCGTTGACACCCGTCACATCGCCTCAGGTTAATCGGTCGCTCTGCAGAAGACCAACACTGGAAATGCCTCTGATGATTTAACACTCAAACCTGGGCTTGAAACACAAATTTGAAACCCTAACCCTGGCTTTAAATGCTCATTTGAAATCCAAATTTGGGCTTAAAAACCAAAAAAAGCTAACCTAAACTTTGGCTTCAAGCCTTGAAATCCTACTCTCAAACCCGAACTTGAAACCCTAACCCTCTAATTTCACAATGTATTTAGTTATTATTATTATTATTATTATTATGAATTATTGAACCTGCGAGCTCAACAAATGCAACCCATTGCAACCATTGCAATAAACACAAATTTCAAACTCTAACCTGCGCTTGAAACCCTAGTTTGAAATGTTAACTCCCATCATGAAATCCCAACCCTGGATTTCGGCCCTCATTTAAAACTCCAACTTTCTCATAAACCAAGGCTTGAAACCCTAACACTGTTTTAAAACTCTAGTTGCAACCTTTAAACATGCCTCAAACCCTTAATTAGAAACCCTAAGCCTATCTTGAAATCGTAATTTGAAACCCTAACCTTGGCTTTAAATGCTCATTTGAAATCCAAATTTGGGCTTAGAAACAAGGTTTGAAACCATAACTCGAGCTTCAAAGCTAACCTAAACTTTAGCTTGAAGCCTTCAAATCCTACTCTCAAACCCGAACTTGAAACCCTAAACTTCTAATTTCCCAATGTATTTAGTTATTATTATTATTATTATGAATTATTGAACCTGCGAGCTCAACAAATGCAACCCATTGCAACCATTGCAATAAACACAAATTTCAAACTCTAACCTGCGCTTGAAACCCTAGTTTGAAATGTTAACTCCCATCTTGAAATCCCAACCCTGGATTTCGGCCCTCATTTAAAACTCCAACTTTCTCATAAACCAAGGCTTGAAACCCTAACACTGTTTTAAAACTCTCGTTGCAACCTTTAAACATGCCTCAAACCCTTAATTAACCGTAATTTGAAACCCTAACCTTGGCTTTAAATGCTCATTTGAAATCCAAATTTGGGCTTAGAAACAAGGTTTGAAACCATAACTCGAGCTTCAAAGCTTACTTTGAAACCTAAAATTTGTCTTCAAGCCTTGAAATCCTACTTTCAAACCCGAACTTGAAACCCCAACCCTCTAATTTCCCAATGTATTTAGTTCTACTCACCGACACGGAAAATCAATAGCTCTCATATTTTTGATCCAAAAAACAGTTTTCTTTCCAACCGACCAAGATGATGATTTGCCTTCATTATATTATAAGAAACATCCTCCAAATACACATTTTCGATGCCAAACAAGATGAAGTCAAACCTGTAACAGTTGAAACCAAAGAAGCCGGTGGTTGACATTTGTCATGTTTTATTGTCGTCGCATCGAAGACGTAAAACGGCGGCTTTTTGCCCTTTGGCCGTGCGCGTTCCCATCGGCGGCGCCTTCTTCAAAATGGCTCCCATTAAGCATACGCTTAGCGGCCGATAAATTGCTTTCTCTGCCTTTTCAATCAAGCCTGCCAATAACAAAGCCCGAGAGGCACGCCGGCGGTCAATATTAATACACTCGGCATGACCCAGTCAGTCACAGTGAAGGATGACGGTGGATTGGTGGTGGTGGTTGGGGGTGCGGGGGGGGGGGGGGGCGCTCGCGGTGGGCTAATCAATGGCAGCTTTCTTGCCTGCGAGTTGCCACGTGAGTAAATGAAGCCGTTTGGGTCGCGGGTTACATCTGGCCATGCGGTTTATTGAGATCCGCGTGGATTTACGAGGTGATAATAGAGCCGCATGTGACTCGTCTCGTCTCCGAGCGGGCGCGAGGCGTCTCACACATCGTAGTAAAAAAAGAAAAAGAAAAAGAAAAAGAAAACCGAAAAAGATTCAGAAAGTTGGGAAGCAGGTACAATTGAAATTGTTATAACTCTTGTATCTTTTTTTTTTTTTTTTGCATTTTATTTACTTATTCACTTACCTAATATTAATTAGATTTAGTTACCTATTTATGATATTTATCAATGAATCTACTTTGCGTCATGTTGTCTTGACTGCATGACTGATTTTTATTCCACTTCCATCACTTTGTATTGTTTTAAGTGCTTTATAAATAAAGTTGAGTTTTCCGTCTCTTCGAACCCTAACCTTACCTTTGTCCCTATTTAAAACCCTGACAGTCATTGACACCAAAACACATGGGTCAAACCTGTGTTTGAAACTCTACAAATGCTCAAAACCCTCATTTGAATTTTTTTTAACATGGACTTGAAAGCTTCTGTAACAGTATCGGACCGATACCAGCCTTATTTTAAGGTATCTGATACTCAAGGAAATTGTTGATGCCAGCCACTGATACTTAAGACCAAAAAATAAAAATAAACTCGGCAATAGTGGGCGCTATAGCAGGGAGTAGGGAACCCGAGTCCTCCACACTGAAACACCGATTGTAAACCTAACTTAAAATCCTGCCTCTTGTTTGAAACCCGAATCCGTAGCTCCAATCCCAAATCTGCAACTTCAAACCCGAATCCTGTTTTGACACCCTACTATACTCCTGACGGCCATTTTGGTGCCATTGCTCTCTTGACTGAAACCGCAAAACAAAAACCATTAAAATGATCCGATTTATTTTCCAAAAAGCAGCATTAACGTAAGCACAAATACAAAAAAAGAAAAGAAACGCGCTCTATTTATCTTAAAAAAAATAAATAAATAATAATAATAATAATAAAAAAGAAACGCGCTCTATTTGATGGCAGGACCGGCGTGAGGGGAAACACTTTGATTTTGCTGTCCAGGAAAGCGAGCGAGGCCGCAGATGTTCTTTTTTGTCGGGGCTTGCTGTCATATTTGGGGAATGTTCACCTGACAGACGCTTGACGACGGCTGCGGTCGGCACTTCGACACGCAACGCGGCGAACCGCAAACGTTCAAACAAAACACATTAAAGCTGACAACTGATTTGAGTTCTGGAAACATTTTGCTTGCATTGAGGGAGGAATCGTGTAAAAAGTGGAGTGCGTTACGCTCACTGGGCCAAACCAGACGAACCAGACGATATCATTGGTTATTAATTCACAGACTTGGCTAAAATTTAAATAAATAAATTACCCTGCATATTAGCGCGTTTAAAAAAAAATGCGCAATTGATCGTGAGTGGCAAGCAAGGTTATTTTAGGAAACGAAAACCTAAAATTCAAAAAATTATTTCGTTAACAAAATAAAATAAAAAGGAAAATTATATATATATAAAAAACTATCTAATAAATATCATCAAATAAGTATCACAAGATGATGAAATCTGGATTCAAGATGACATTTGTGATCAATGTTTGGAGCAGCTAACCAATCTGTGGCTAATTCTAGAACAGGGTTTTTCCTGTGTACAAAAATTCAGAGGCGGCCGCCTCCAGCCCAAGTCACTGATAATGAATGAATGCTTTAACATGATAATAGTCATATTCTTATTAGAACTATTATTCTTATTATTGAAACATGGAATTATTATATGTTGCCTGTAAAAAAAATGAAAGCGAGAATACAGAATGCATGCACGTCATGGCCCATGGACAGGATTAGGGATGTTCGATACCACTTTTTTCCCGACCATTACGCAACTCTCGAGGAATCACGGCTAAAATTTCCAAGCCATAAATGACAGATGATTTTTTAATAAATACCTATACAGTATATCTCAATATATTATTTTTCCTTAAGTTAATGGCAACTTTGTATTCATATAAATTTTTTCATTTCCGTCATGATTACCCCTCATAGTCAGGATGATACAAACTTCAATTTGAGCCAGGAAAAACTAAGAAAGCTAACCCGACAAAAACATGTGCTGTATCGAAAAGTGTCCTCAAAGTAAACCAAACTTTACAATTGTAGATTTATTTAAAAAAGGAAAAGAAAAAGAAAAAACATTGTGTAAAATGTCCACCAATGGAATCATTTTTGTCCCTCCAAAGGCAACAGCAATCTCGTGACGACTCAACTTTCTGCCGCGGCTTTCTGGCTGACTTTTGCACCAGGAAAAAAAGGACGCCTTAAATGGAAGCATGTGAAAACGTCGCTGGCTTTGAAATGAAGCCCAAAGTTACACGCCGTGATTGCCGAGGAAACCTCGCTTGGCACGTCACAATGGCGCAGTGTTGGTCCGGGCGGAGTGATGGCGTGAGAGGCTCATACACATTGTGCAGGGGAAAAAGTCAATAAACAGTCATCTTTAGTCTCCGCCGAAATGTCAAATTCAATTAAAGCTGAGCGACGGGCCCCTCGCATGACTCGGATCGCATTATGCAGCGTTTGGAAGGAAAGCGAGAGCCGGGAGTGGAATTATTGCAACTACACATTGATGCCTGTAGGGGGCGCTCCGTTCCGTTCCGTCTTCAATTCCGCTTATCTGGGGTCGGGTCGCGGGGGCAGCAGCTTTAGCAGGGAAGCCCAGACTTCCCTCTCCCCAGCCACTTCAGCCAGCTCCTCCGATGGGATCCGAAGGCGTTCCCAGGCCAGCCGTGAGACGTAGTCTCTCCAGCGTGTCCTGGGTCGTCCCCGGGGCCTCCTGCCGGTAGGACATGCCCGGAACACCTCCCCAGGGAGGCGCCCAGGAGGCATCCGAACCAGATGCCCCAGCCACCTCAACTGGTTCCTCTCAACGTGGAGGAGTAGCGCCTGTGGTAGAAACCCTCATGGCACACAAGATTTTGGTCAAATATGGATCTTGTGAATTGAGCTTGTCGAGTTTTGTGTTTCTGCTGCAAACATATGCAAAACGGAAGGTTTCGCCATTTCGCGTCAGCTGTCCATCTTGTTTATAAGTCGTTCAAATTTGGCAACATCTTTGAAGGGACCTCTCAAAATGGCCAACATTACTTTTATGATGGCGGCTTCAAACCAAGCAGGCAGACTTCCTGTGCATTTTTGGGCGTAGCTTCTCCAGACTCTTTTGTGGGTCTAACTTGCAATAGACATGCTTAAAAAAATTCCATCTTGCCAGCTAAAACCGTCGTTGGGGAAATAATTTTGAAAGGATTCCAGAAACATTTTGGTGGGAGCTCTTTTATGTCAAGTCAATAAAGTTTATATATATATATATAAAAAATAATAAAAATAAAGAGCAATGATGATGATGACATTTCCGAATGAACAATACTGAGCTCTTTATTAAGAGAAGAAAAAAGAAAAGAAAAAAAAAAGAAAAAAAAAGTCAATAAAGTTTGTCATCCACGCTTTGCGTCTGGATTTTGTGGTTAACATTTGGTAGCAATAAGGACATTTTTTTTAACTCATTCACTCGCAGTCATTTGCACTGAAGCGTCTCTTCTTTCATCAGGAAAAAAGAAGAAGACATATTTCTATCTGTTTCTGTTTTGCAGCAATTAGAATTAGAATATAGCTACGTCTCATCATTATTCACAAGCCTGTTCAAAACAGTGTTGGAAAAAGCTTTTTGCAACATGGCCCTGGTGGATCTCTTATACTCTGCTGCCATCTGCTGGCCGTTTTTTGTAATAACTACCATTGCTTTAAGCGTCCTCTTCAGGTCAGAGGCTGCATCAAAGGCTTCTTTATGCTCTAGCATAATTATAATTTTTTAAACGTCAAAATACGTTTTTGGGACCATGGCAATACGTAACTCATTCACTGCCATTGACGGTTATAGACGTCAAAAAATCATTTAAACTATGTCTATTAGTTTAACATTTTTTTCCACTTTTGTTAACAAGAGTATGAAAAACTAGATTTTTTAAATTGTAGATTTAGAACAGATATAACATTTGTAATTAATCAAAAGTAAACTAGTGAAGTCATGCGATTAATTACGATTAAAAAATTTAACCGATTAAATTGAATCGCATGACGTCACTCGTTAACTCACGATGAATCACAAATTTTATATCTGTTCTAAATGAACAATATTTTTGTTCTAGGTTTCCATACTCTTGTTAACAAAAGTGGAAAAAAAATGTTAAACTACTAGAAATAGTTTAAATGAATTTTTGACGTCTATAGCCGTCAATGGCAGTGAAAGAGTTAAAATGGAACGTTTTTACACATTTTTGGTTAGCAAATGAGTTTATCCTGAATAGCAAATACGTTCCTTTTTCCCTAACATCACATAACATAGTGATAAAAAAAACCCGATACCAATGTGATCTCGCAAGCATGACCTGCTGAAATTCAAACGAGGCATATATGATCAAACTTCGGTGAGGACGAGCGTCCGCAATGTGTCCCCACGCAGGCGCACGTCGCACTCGAGATTTCACAAGGAATTACGCCGCAGCGCGTTGCGACGTCGGGGCACGTCAGAGTCGTTTGCGCCGGCCTCGTCGGAAGGCGCGGCAGCAAGCGCTCGCATGCAATCAGAGTGGCGGCCGCTCAAAACAAAGCAGATGTGCTCCACATACGAGCAAACGAGTGACGCGCGAGAGAGGGCGAAGAAAAGATCCATTAGGGGAAGAGGAAATGGGAGTAAGGGGGGGGGGGGGGTTGTTCACAAGCTGACAAGTTGTCCTGCTTTACATGGCATTACACGCGTTCTCTTCTCTGATTGGCTGGGAGAAATCACATGGTTTGCCTGCATTTCGGGTTTGTCTTGCAAAGGAGAAGTTTCCAAGTATGGATTTGTGTCTAAGCCACATACACGTGGACAGCACCTTGCATGTAGAAAACAGCTTAGGCCTTAGGAGGGTAACATAAACAGGAAGGGGGGGGGGGGGGTGCACATAAAAATGTTGGTGCAGTTCTCAAATGAGGGTTTTTTGTTTGGTGCTCTTTTTTATTTTTTATTTTTTTTTACTGACCCACCAACCGGCTTTCATTAGGTTCATCATTAATATGTGTCGGTATGTCATTTGAATATAAATGAATTTTTGTTCAGGGTTTCAGTTTTTTATGTCCTGATTACAACAACATATAACACAGCTATGGAAGCTTTTTAATTAAAACACAACAATTTAAGCTTTTGTAAAAAGACATTGAAATCCTTTTCAACACATTTGAGTTGCACGGCCCGTTCAAAAATATGAATTGTCTACCTCTGACTCGCCTTATGGGACTCTGTGATGAGCTAGCTAGCTAGCTTAGCACACAGCCATCTGGCGTCCACTATTTTTTATTGTTCTTTTCTTTTCTTTGCACCACGGCCCGCTTCCGCGTGACGACATACAGTAATTTTGCGTTCAGCCGCCGTCTCGCGGTGAATCGTTAACAGAAGTGAACCTCGTCAAGCCGGCCATCACAACGCTTGTTCACATGTTAACTATACTACTGTATGTATATATATATATATATATACACACAGATATATAAAACACATATTTGCAAGAGTGCACTCTCACAAGGCAAACATAGCAGACTGCAGGTAAAAAAAAAAAAAAAAACTAAAAAAAAAACTAAAAACAAAAAACAAAAAAAAAAACTAAAAACAAAAAACTAAAAAAAAAACTAAAAAAAAAAAACTAAAAAAAAAATTAAAAACAAAAAACAAAACAAAAAACAAAACAAAAAACTAAAAACAAAAAAATAAAAAAAAAACAAAAAAACAAAAAAAAAAAAAAAAAACCTCCCATCCCACATGAATGAACAGCAATGAGGAACGTCAGCTTTCACTTCATCTGTCAGTCGCACGTCATGTCATCAGGAAATAATCATTACAATCCAAGGTGCGAGGCTCGATGACGACCTGACATCCAAATATGCGGCACTCGGGCCCGCGGGCGGTTGCCGTTCACAGCCGGCTGAGTCGCCAAGCGGCAGGTAAATTGTCGGAATCTCTGGCGGTGCGCGGCGGTTAAACGCAGACGTTAAAACAATGCTGTCCGTCAAGGCGAGAGCGTGACAAATGAGACGTTAATGTGCTTCTGCCGCGTGGGAAAGGAACACGCGCACGCAGGTGTTACCTGACGCGGCCTCGCCGTCCTCCTTCGGCGTCGACTGTTAGGCCCGCTTATCCAAACGACGTAAAAAAACAAACTTAAGACTTTTATTTGTTATTGCGTTTCCCCAAAAGTGACATTTGGTTCTCGGGTGTAGCTAATGTTGCGGGGGTCTCGTGCGGGCCCTGCGGCATGTCATCCATTATGGAGCGAGCGTTGGCGAACTTGCGGGGGGGGGGGGGGGGTCGGAGAGCGGCGGGGCTCCAAGGACAACTGTCAAGTGTTGCGAGCCTGTGAACTCATGCTAATGAAGGCGGCTCGGCCCTGTAAACAGCACGGGAGGATGTCGCCCGAATACATTACAATACATAACTGTCGGCCTGCGGGCAGGTGGCAGGATGCGCGCAGGCTGAGGGATTGAGGGACGGACGTGCGCGCACACACACACACACACACACACACACATACGGCAGGACATAAAAATGGTGGAAGCAACACGTTGGCTACGCATAATCACATGAACTCATTTGCTCTATTTTAAATATTGCCATGATCCCAAAAACCTTTCAGCTTCTGACCTGAAGAGGTCGCTTAAAGCATTGGTAGTTATTACCCAAAAAAAAAGAGGTCAACAGGTGGCAGCAGAGTATAAGAGATCAACCAAGGCCATGTAGCAACAAGCTGTTTTACGCACAGTTTTAAACAGATTTGTGAATAATATGTTCTAATGCTAATTGCTGCAAAACGGAAACAGATGCAAATATATTGAAAAATGCCTGCGAGTTCAATTAATTCAAGTGGTGCCATTGACGTGAATTGAAATGCTGTTACAATAATCCATCCCAAAAAAAATCCCCATCAGAGTTTCTCATAACGTGACGACGTAATGCAGTAAGAATGTCAAGAAATTCAATCGTTTTATAAAGTCGAATTAAGCTGATGTCATTCACTCACTGCGGTACATTTGTAAGTGTGTTGTATAGGGGGCGTGGCCTAAACAGTCGGGTGACAAAGTGTTCGGTGTCACCCGCATGCTCCTTGCGAGTGTTCTCATTTTGTATTTACAGAAATACTGTAAGTGCTTTTTAATCCTTTGTCAACATTTGACATGCTAAGCATGAAACCGATTTTTGCTTTTTACTGTCCCTAACATTTTCACGACATGGTCTTGTGCTATTTCGTGTGCCCATCAACCAGAATTTCATTTGAGCCAACCATTGTCAAAAAAAAAAAACAAAACTGCTTAGGATCAACGTGACAAAGTGAGTCAGTAAAGAGATGAGAGTCAGGAATGTGACTGTTTTCAGGTCAGTGAGCAGAGAGAGAGAGAGCGAGAGAGCGAGAGAGCGAGAGCGAGAGAGCGAGAGAGCGAGAGAGAGAGAGCGAGAGCGAGAGAGAAACAAGTAAAGCAGGCCAAAGTTTGTGCTAGAATAATCCGCTGTCTTTGCCCCTCTTCAGTCACATTAGAAAGAAAAACGGACCTCCCTGATTTTATGTTTTTTGGATTTGTCGGGGTCTGGATGTTTCTTGGGCTGGGGAGGAGTTCTGGTGGGGGGTGTCTGGTCGGTGCTGGATTTCACCTTCCTTGGTTTTCTTTGGTCCTTCCTCGGGTCTCCTGACGGCGGTGTTCGGTTTAGGTGAACGGTATGAGATTTTTTCTAATAGGTTTTTTTGGTGAGCTAACAAATAGACGCACGCACGCACACACGCACGCACGCACATACACATACTCACCCACAAAAAAAATAAATAATAATAAATAAAAATAAAATAAAAATAAAGAGCAATGATGATGACATTTCCGAATGAACAATACTGTGCTCTTAAAAAAAAGAAAAAAATAATAATAAAAAAAAAATAAAGGAAAGAAAAACGGAAAACACAAGATTTTCACTCTCAGGGTCAGAGGGCGTTCATGGCTCTGGTCTAAAAATCGCACAATTCAGTCAAAATAAAACAACAACACAATAACGGGGTATCCTTTCAAAATGGAGTTCCATCACTTCAAGATTCTGCAATCTCTGAAGATTCTCTGTGGATAATTTGTCATTAAGAATTAATTTCTATCTTGCGTGGAGGCTGTTAGCAGGAATAACTGCCTTCGACTATTTCCTCATTCTCGGGATTATTTCGAGTCATTCGGTTTATGTACTCATTACAAAACAACAACAAACATTTAACACTCTTGTTATGGTTATGGGAAAAAAAAGGAATCACAAGAGTGCAAAATCGGATACTTTTGGATAATTACACATAACCTCGGGTCAAATTGAAAGTTGTTGCTAATCCAGAGAAACGGGTGGTTGAAATTAAGTACTGTTTTTGGAAAAAAAAGAAGAAAAAGTTTTGGACACTTTTGGATAATGAAATATACCTCCGGGTCATTTTGACCCAGAAATATTTTTGCTGTTCCAAAGAAATGAAGGTTAAAATGAAGTATTGAGTTTGGATTACGCACATTTCTGACACGTTTGTATGACTAAACACGACCCGGGTCAAAATGACCCAGGGGCGCATTATTGTTACTATTATCCTATCTGGATCAAAAATCCACTATTTGGGTCAATCTGACCCCATTTTTCGGGTTGTTTTACACAAACTGACCCCATTTTTTCATAACCTTCGCACGCCGAGGGCTCGCCAATCAACTTTGGAGCAGGCTTGCAAAATGATCGCCTGGCGAGAAGTCCTTCTCGCCCCAACTGAGAAAAACTTTACGGATATCACAGCGATCCAACGCGGAGAACAATTTTGGCTTTTCATGGCCGTCGCATGTCGTACCTTGGAGAGGTCTCTGAAGTTGGCGGGCAGGGTCAGGTCCAGTTCCGGTGAGTCGTAGCTGGCCAGTACCCAGGGAAAGAGCGGGTACTGGTTCAGATCGTTGTAGGTCCTGCCTGGACACAAGAGAGACGGCGGCGCGAGTGATGAAAGGCGGCCGAGGGTGTGAACGCTCGCAGATCTCGGCGCCCTTAACGAGATGCGCTTCCGCGCCGCCACATGAGAATATTTGGCGCTTCTCCGCACCTCCGAGCGGAGAAGCCGAGCGTCGGCCCGGGTCGACCTCGGCTCGGCACGCCTGCGAGTTTGATCCGCTGGCTTGCCAGATATGAGTCTACGCGTCCTGTTCTGGCAGCCGCAGAACAGCTTTCAGATGGCGAAACGTGTCGGGAGAAATCCGTGGGAAGATGCCGGGAACGCGTTTTCACTCGTTTTGGTCGAGACGCCGAACATCTGCGGGGTCAAGAGTGAGCTGTGATCCGCACGACTGTTTGGACACTTTGCCGGATTGATGACGGAGGCCAATTATGACCGCAACTACAAACAATGCACACTTTTCCGGTTTCCAGTTGGGATTGTTGTACTGAGACAGCAAAGAAGTCTTGCTTCACTTCATCTTGTTTGTGATGCCAATTTTTAAAACGTCTTGAAGGAATACACGGCAACAAGACTCGTCGCTTTCGGAAATGTACGCACACTTAGATATCAAGTAATCATATATCAATATCAGAGGTGGCAAATCCAGGTCCAGAAAGTAAAAACCCTGCCACCGTTTGGCTTTAGCCCCAGGTGCTAGCTAGCTAGCTCCCTAGCTAGCTCCCATGGTGCTCGTTTACCTGCTAGGGAGCTAGCTAGCACCAGGGGCTAAAGCCAAACGGTGGCAGGGTTTTTACTTTCAGGTGCTAGCTAGCTAGCTCCCTAGCTAGCTCCCATGGTGCTCGTTTACCTGCTAGGGAGCTAGCTAGCACCAGGGGCTAAAGCCAAACGGTGGCAGGGTTTTTACTTTCAGGTGCTAGCTAGCTAGCTCCCTAGCTAGCTCCCATGGTGCTCGTTTACCTGCTAGGGAGCTAGCTAGCACCAGGGGCTAAAGCCAAACGGTGGCAGGGTTTTTACTTTCAGGTGCTAGCTAGCTAGCTCCCTAGCTAGCTCCCATGGTGCTCGTTTACCTGCTAGGGAGCTAGCTAGCACCAGGGGCTAAAGCCAAACGGTGGCAGGGTTTTTACTTTCAGGTGCTAGCTAGCTAGCTCCCTAGCTAGCTCCCATGGTGCTCGTTTACCTGCTAGGGAGCTAGCTAGCACCAGGGGCTAAAGCCAAACGGTGGCAGGGTTTTTACTTTCAGGTGCTAGCTAGCTAGCTCCCTAGCTAGCTCCCATGGTGCTCGTTTACCTGCTAGGGAGCTAGCTAGCACCTGGGGCTAAAGTCAAACGGTGGCAGCGTTTTTACTTTCTGGACCGAGCTTTGCCACGTCTGATAAAACATGAATAAGCAAATCTCAATTTCCCTTCAAGATATAGTGGGTAATAGTTGACCACTAGAGGTCGCTATATCATAAAATGCAGCTGAACAGCGTGCATTTCGAAGCACGCCTCAGAGAGGCCACACTTTGCAAGCTAACCACCAACTTTTTTTTTCGTGTGAGAGCAAACGAGAATGTAAAGAATTCAACAGTTTTTGCCCCAAAAACTCACTTAAATAGAATGTAAACAAATGAGCCGGCTTTTGCAAAAATTTTTTTTATTTCACTTTCACTGAACTTAAAGGGACAGCAACGTGAAAAATCAACTTCTTGAGCGCTTTCAGCCACGTTAAAATGCGAATCCCTCACCAAAAACATGACCAAAAGTGGTGTTTTCCTCCATTCGCCGCTCTATGAGTAATTCTCGGCCATTCTGCTCCCCAAGCACGAGCCCCTCCCAACCTGAGAAAAACGAGCCGTTGGCATGGTTTGACGTCATTAGCCTCTGCGCGCTGAACGCACGGCCACTTTCTCTGAGGCCTCCATTCTTGCAGGATGGCGACAAAAGTAGCCTTTATCGGCCTATGGTTAACAGTTTTTTGACTTTTTCAACACGTTTGGGTTTTTGGGTTTCCTTCAATTGTCATGCTGTGATTTTATGCTGTAATTCAATGGACATCATCTTTCCCAGCAAATCGCAATCACTTTTTAAAAAAATAAAGTTTTACAAAAAACAGTGTATCAGTGACGGCTTCACCAAATAATCAAGTATTTTCAGAAGCGTAACATTCATGTGCTTCCAATATTGCAGCTCTGCTTAGCTTTTGAATAAAAAATGACGCTGCTTCTGTTTCTGCTGTCATACGCAGGTTTTGGGGGAAAATTCTTTAAACCAACGGCACGATGACGACTTCTTTGCATCTTTAATTTTACACTTGATGGGTGGGCAGGAACTCACAAGACCCAATTATTTGTACACAAGCAATTAAAACGAATTTTCGATAGACTGTCGTACACTTTTGCAATTGTGTCACATGGCGATTAAATTATGCAAATCAATCAGGCGGAAAAGGTTTGGATTTTTTTAAAAAGGTGGCACAAAAGCATCATCAGCGCTCGTCGGCGCGTCTTCCGGGCGTCGGAGTGTCAGGATGTTAATAATAGCGGAATTGTGGTTAATTAGAAGACCGCGTCCCCTTCGCACCTCTTCCCGACACTTGTTCACCCCACAGCCCAACTGTCTGCTTTCCTCCGCCGCCGCCTCCTGACGTGCCTGTCAGCCCGGGTCATTACCGGGGTTTTTTTTTTTCGTCTTCTTTTTTCATTTAATTTCCTGCGTGGTTTTCTCCCTCCGTCCTGCCTTTCCCGTCTAATTAGCTGACAATAATGCATCGGAGGAGCCGAGCGCGGATGCTAAATATAAATATGCATGAAAACGGCAGCGAGACGCCGGCATGACACCTCGCAGAGTCGACGAGCGTCGCGGCGCGGCGCGGCGCGGCCTGGCTCGCCTCACCCTGTTAGCTTCACTTGAGATCAGAGCGGAGACCGCCGAGCCTTCTCCAATCCGCACGTGCGCGCTCTACGGCGAGCCTAATTATCCAGCCGAGCGTGCGCTTCAAACGGCGCTCGACGGCGTTCCGCGAGGACCGCTTAAGGACGAGGCGACGGAACGGGGGCCACCGCCAGGCACTCGTTCGTTCGGCGACGTCGCCCGTGTTTATTGATGGCGGCGGCGAAGGACTTGCAGTCACCGTGTCGAAGATGAAGATAATTGCTTTAAACGTAACGCTTTCCGTTGCGATAAATCTCTTCCGTGCAAGGTAGAAAATGAGTCCGGATCAATGTCGTTGACTGACGACTATGCAGTAAACAACACACATGTGCATGCACAACCACCACTGCAGTTATGGTTACACAACATGCCGGTACCACGCAGAAAGAAAGGATGAATTCTGGACTAATATCCGCAAATTCACACATTTGCATTATTTATTTTTTTCCTGTGAAAGCAATCCTCGCCTCAAAGAAGACGATTAGGGCCAGTGAAGAGGGAACAAAAAAGTTTGGCAGAATTCTCACTTTATTCTTAGAATTGCGACTTTAAAGTGAGAATTCTGAGAATAAAGTCCGAATTCTCGCTTTAGAGTCAGAATTTCTCTTTAAAGTGAGAATTCTGAGAATAAAGTCCGAATTCTCGCTTTAGAGTCAGAATTTCTCTTTAAAGTGAGAATTCTGAGAATAAAGTCCGAATTCTCGCTTCAGAGTCAGAATTTCTCTTTAAAGTGAGAATTCTGGGAATAAAGTCCGAATTCTCGCTTCAAAGTCAGAATTTCTCTTTAAAGTGAGAATTCTGGGAATAAAGTCCGAATTCTCGCTTCAAAGTCAGAATTTCTCTTTAAAGTGAGAATTCTGGGAATAAAGTCCGAATTCTCGCTTCAAAGTCAGAATTTCTCTTTAAATTGAGAATTCTGGGAATAAAGTCCGAATTCTCGCTTTAAAGTCAGAATTTCTCTTTAAAGTGAGAATTCTGAGAATAAAGTCCGAATTCTCACTTTAAAGTCAGAATTTCTCTTTAAAGTGAGAATTCTGGGAATAAAGTCCGAATTCTCACTTTAAAGTCAGAATTTCTCTTTAAAGTGAGAATTCTGGGAATAAAGTCCGAATTCTCACTTTAAAGTCAGAATTTCTCATTAAAGTGAGAATTCTGGGAATAAAGTCCAAATTCTCACTTTAAAGTCAGAATTTCTCTTTAAAGTGAGAATTCTGAGAATAAAGTCCGAATTCTCACTTTGAAGTCAGAATTTGTCTTTAAAGTGAGAATTCTGGGAATAAAGTCCGAATTCTCACTTTAAAGTCAGAATTTGTCTTTAAAGTGAGAATTCTGGGAATAAAATCCGAATTCTCACTTTAAAGTCAGAATTTCTCTTTAAAGTGAGAATTCTGGGAATAAAGTCCGAATTCTCACTTTAAAGTCAGAATTTCTCTTTAAAGTGAGAATTCTGAGAATAAAGTCCGAATTCTCACTTTGAAGTCAGAATTTCTCTTTAAAGTGAGAATTCTGAGAATAAAGTCCGAATTCTCACTTCAAAGTCAGAATTTCTCTTTAAAGTGAGAATTCTGAGAATAAAGTCCGAATTCTCACTTCAAAGTCAGAATTTCTCTTTAAAGTGAGAATTCTGAGAATAAAGTCCGAATTCTCACTTCAAAGTCAGAATTTCTCTTTAAAGTGAGAATTCTGGGAATAAAGTCCGAATTCTCACTTCAAAGTCAGAATTTCTCTTTAAAGTGAGAATTCTGGGAATAAAGTCCGAATTCTCACTTCAAAGTCAGAATTTCTCTTTAAAGTGAGAATTCTGGGAATAAAGTCCGAATTCTCACTTCAAAGTCAGAATTTCTCTTTAAAGTGAGAATTCTGGGAATAAAGTCCGAATTCTCACTTCAAAGTCAGAATTTCTCTTTAAAGTGAGAATTCTGGGAATAAAGTCCGAATTCTCACTTCAAAGTCAGAATTTCTCTTTAAAGTGAGAATTCTGGGAATAAAGTCCGAATTCTCACTTTAAAGTCAGAACTTCTCTTTAAAGTGAGAATTCTGAGAATAAAGTCCGAATTCTCACTTTAAAGTCAGAATTTCTCTTTAAAGTGAGAATTCTGGGAATAAAGTGAAAATCCTGCCAAACTTTTTTTCTGGCCCTAATCGTCTTCCGTATCACCCGATACAGACCAAGGACGGGAAACTTAAATGCTGGAGGGGGCCCACCATTTTGCATGTCTGCCATTTAGTGGTGAATGGTGATATTACAACTTCAAACGACATTGGAACCCTGCATACTCGCACCTCAGCACCCACAGATTTGCAAATTCCCACATCCCCCACCATACAGATTTTTTTTTTCTGCAATATTTTTTGTTCTTTTTTCTATTTTTCCTACCGCGGCGGATTCGCCTCTCAATGTTCGAAAAAAGAAGAACCGATGGAAACGGGCAGAAGTCCCATGTCCGTTTTGCGCATTTTCAGTAAATTTGCTTAAAAATTTTGAACCAATTGGATGGAAACCTGACCGGTGATACTGCAAAGTTGTTCTTCGGAGGTATCGTGCCCTGATTTAGATTCGATTTATTTTCTTTTGAACTGCGTATCATTTTCTTAAAACCTTCACTTGGTCATTGAATAGAAGAAAGTCTTGACTGTCGGTCGCAACGGGCACATCCCCAAGCGGTCTCACCTGCGATGGTGTTGAGGAACATGAGGTACTCAAAGTTGGAGATCTCGCGCCTCTGCCAGCGCTGCGTCATGTTGGACGACTTGAAGAGCTGCCGAGGGCCGGCCAGCGAAATCCGCCTGCAAAGCAAGACGTCTTTTAAAAAGCGGAGAGCGCGCGGGGGGCTTCGCTGCGGGGGGGAAGTTGGGACGCGACCAAAAACGCCGAGCCTTGTGTCATGGCTGGCGCGGGGCTCAACGTGCGCTAAGTGCACAAAAGTCCGATGAGTCACCGCGCCGTCGATTAATGAATCAATCGAGGTTTGGATTACAGCCCTCGAGTGTGAATTTGTCATTTTCGCGAGACATTTTGGACAATTGCGGGCTTTGTGGGAACATTTTGGGAAAGGCCCTTTTCTGCTGCCAAGTGAAGTCCACGAGGGCATGCTTGGCTGAAAACGCTGCAGAACAACAAGCACAGCAAAACACCTTAGGGATTAGGGGTGTGGCCAAAAAAATCGATTCTCAATTAGTGCAATTCAGAATCGATTTTAAATGTCCCAAAATTATTTTATACTGTCTTGCCTTTGTCTGTGTGTGCCTTTATTTGGAGCGCTGTTCATGTTGTACCCGCTTTGGCCACTGAGGGGCAGTGTGGTTCCACGCGGTCTATTACGCTGTTAAGTTGTAGCCATATTAAAAAGTAGAAGAGAAAAGTCCCGATCAAGTTTTTCCAATAAAAGGTTTTTTTTTTTTTCCAGCGTGGAGCCGTTCTTTTGAGTGATAAAAGTGAGTAGCGCGCTAATTAGCATTAGCGAGTCAGACTGGAGCAGATCATTACAATTCCTTGGCACGTCTACGGACTGAAGCAAAAATCATTGTCAATCAAATCACTTCGAATCAAAAATTGTTTTGCATCGAAAATTGATTCCGAATCGAATGGCAGGCCTAAAATCGGAATCGAATCGAATCGTGAGACATTCAAAGAGTCCCGCCCCTATTAGGGATGCCGGGATATCTTGGCTTGAGGAAATCCAACGTAAGATCATGTCCTTCGACCCAAGTTACAGAATGTCTTTTTGCCGCCTGTAATGTCATCCACGTTGTGGGTGAGTCAACACGTTGTGGTCAGCAGGCTGTCTGCGTGTGCAACGAGGTCACCCCCCGACAAGGGTCAGCGCGCAAGAGTGAAAGTGCACAACAGAACACTAATGCGGCAAATAACACAAGCGTCGGGACTTGGCGTGTGTTTTGCGGAGCCCACCTGTCTTGAGGGAGTCCGTAGCTGGTCCCCACCCCCACGCGAGGAAGACTTTGGACTGCTTTCTTCACCGTCGCCTGGTCGGGGAAGTTAAACAGGACGGACGCTGCCAACGGACACACGGAGAAAAACGTTTGACCCTTTTCGGGAATTCTATGCGATATGTTTTTTTCCTAAGCTGCATTCAAAGCGATTATTTCGTTTTTTACAGCGCAAAAACTCCCACATAGCACATTCAATTGACAGCGTTCACATTTCAACTTGCTTCAAACGTTCACGCCGTCCCGGGTATATATTGTCTAATTACACATTACTTACAGTATTTGCACAATTTAGCGTTAAATATCAACTTTTCCACGTTCATTTTCACTTTCCATGCAACACAACGCTCTGCTACGGCATTGTCCAGTAACCAGGAGGTCGCGGGTTTGAATCCCACCTTCCGACTGTACCACTTTCCACGCCCGGCATTCATCGTTCAGCATTTGTGGAATTGTCATTATGTTATTATTTCAAAGTCACACACAAAGATGTTTCTACCAATACAAAATGTCTTAATAAAAACATTGAGGGAAAAAAAAACAAACAACATTCACAAAATAATAAGATCTTGTCTCTGTAATTCAAAGCATGCAGCAACATTTGCCACCTTTGTACGGTTTTCTCAAAGTACTGAAATCATAACTCACAAACTAATGCAAGACTTTTAAGTTATGAATTTAGTTGAGACAAGCTTTCGGTTTTTCAATCCGTCGACCACTTTTGTGGCTATTTTTCCTCATTCCAAGCATGCAGCAACATTTGCCACTTTGTACGGGTTTTCTCAAAGTACTGAAATCATAACTCACAAACTAATGCAAGACTTTTAAGTTATGAATTTAGTTGAGACAAGCTTTCGATTTTTCAATCCGTCGACCACTTTGTGGCTACTTTTCCTCATTCCAAGCATGCAGCAACATTTGCCACCTTTGTACGGTTTTCTCAAAGTACTGAAATCATAACTCACAAACTAATGCAAGACTTTTAAGTTATGAATTTAGTTGAGACAAGCTTTCGATTTTTCAATCCGTCGACCACTTTTGTGGCTACTTTTCCTCATTCCAAGCATGCAGCAACATTTCACATCCCTTTGCTGCTTTCTGCAAAAGTGCCTCAACCGATACGCATGAATCGGCGTTGTAGAGCAATTGACTCCTAAACCCAAAATGGCCGCGACCGCGCCGTACTTCTATTGGCCATGAAGACCTCCATGGCCGTGTTGTGCAGCAGGTGGCGCCTGGAGAAGACGGCGCGGATCTCGCTGAACATCCATTTCCCGTGCAGACCTTCTGTGTACGCCAACACCTGCGCCGGAACACATTTTAGAGCGCTTAGCATTTCAGTATGACTTAAAAAAAACTTGAAAAAAAAAAAAAAGGACTTTAATAAAAATAATAAGTGCCAATTAAGCCCAGCCCAAATTCCAACAACATGGATGTTAATATGAATGAAGCGCACACGTAATAAAAGATTTGTGAGTTGTCTGAAACCTGGTCCTGAATCATCCCTCAATTGGCCCAGATTACGGGGGGGGGGGGATTTTTCCATCATGCAACGAGTTCCACTCTCTTTTTTTTTCTTTTTCTTTTTTTCTTTAAAGAGCTCAGTATTGTTCATTCGGAAATGTCATCATCATTGCTCTTTATTATTATTATTATTTTTTTTTTATTTTTTTTTTATTGTTATTATTTTTTTATTATTATTATTTTTTTTAATGTTTTTTTATTATTATTATTATTTTTATATATATATATATATATATATACTGTCGACGGGCAGAACTGTTCAAGGAGGATGGAACTCAAGCTGCTTTACACGAAAAGCTTTATGGTGAATTTTTGCAATTACGGATAAAGGAAAACAAAAACTCAACTCAAACAAACTCAAGTCTATCGTTTTCATTCGTCGGGTTCCACAATAGAAAACGTTCTTCTTAAATCTTTTGATTGATTGTGAATTAACCGTAAAAAATTTGCTATTAGACCAAAGTTTACGGCGCATATATTACTGGAAAATTGTGAAAATCTTCCTAAATCCAATTTCAATTGCAAGACGTTGGACCACACATATTTGGTAAACCTTATTTAAAAGAATTACTCGTCTCAAGCAATGGCACTACAACAAATGCATTTTTCACAATTGTTTAAAAATAAAAACGTTTTTGGTGCATTTTTGTCTTCGTGTCAACCAATTGTTATTCATCCTAAACCTAGCAAATCCGTTTTTGCCATTTAATCCTGACCAACTAACAACCTAACTCAAAGCAATTTTAACCCTCACAAATGCTAATCTCCTAATTGTACATTTCTACCAATCCTAATTCTAACCCTACACCCTCAACGCTACAGTAATTCTAACCAAAAAAAAAGTCAATTTTAATCCAAAATAATCCAAAAGCAAACCATCCAAAATGATCCTAACCTTGACGCCACCAATCCTAATTCTAACCCTCGACCCTCGGCATTTTAATCCTACAAATATTGATCCTAAATGCAAACCTCTTTATCCTACAACGAATGTCCTAATCCCACACGCAAAGCAATCCTAATGCTAAACCCCTAAACCGAACCTTCTGCACCCTAAACCTAATTGCAACAAAACCTAACCATAACCTACCAACATTTTACCAATCAGAAAGAAAAAAAACACAAAAAAACGTTTACACTAATCTTAACCTCCTAATCGAAACCCCTTGCTAATCCTAATCACAACAATTCGAACCCCCTCCCCATCGAAACCCCTAACCCTCCTAATCCAAACCACATAACGACAACCCTCAGAATATTACAACTCGGGGGTGCACCGATCACAATTTTCTGGCCGATCCTTTAAAAAGTCTGACCCGTCGATCCCGATTTTTTGCTGATCTTGATTTTTTTTTTTTTCATTACAAGCAACGTGTTCTCTCCAACAGAAATGAAAATCCTATTCGTCATCTCAGCAGAACAGGACAGCGGCGGACTTTTTCAGACCTCCGAGCACGGAGATGAGATCGGTGGAAAAGATCCGTTTATTTTTGAAGGGATCGGCCGATCGCCGATCTTCCAAAATGAAGGAAATCCCCCCCGAATTAAAACCCAACCCTTCACCTTTTCCCGATGCTATCATCATTCAAAAAAAAAAAAGAAAACGTCCCCGTTCCCCGGATGAATTATTGTCCCACGACCCAATCGTAGTCTCGTAAACCAAAACCATTCAGAAGCGGACCCCATGTGGTGTGTGATATATTAAAAAAAAAGAAAGAAAGAAAGAAAAAGAAATCAATAAAAGCATTGTGTGGAAGGCTGAGCGGGCAGACAAAAGGACGGGCGCTGCAGGGCCGCACGCGCACAAAAGTAAGACAATTGTTCTGACAGGTGAGAATGCCCCCCCCCCCTTCCAGCACCCCCCGCTTTTTCCATCTCGCTTCCCCCCTCGAACAATTTTGTCCCGCGGCGACCTCATCAGCTCTCCGGGTCGTCTTGAGAGGCAACGTGCGAGAAGAACGATAGAATAGAACGCTAACGGGAACGGCCAGGTGTGTAAAAACACAACAGCGGGGGTTTTTTTTCAACCTTTATTGAGCATTTGAAAAATCTCAAGGTTTGGCATCACGTTGACATTTTTGGAGTTTGAGTATTGATTTTTTGGATACATTCCTACGTTTTCAACATGTTTATTTTTTACTTTGCTAACATAAGCTTGTAACTTTTTATTTTCAAAATTTCATGGATGACAACATGACCGTTTTTTTCCCCGTTGCGCAATGTTACCAAAACGAGTAGTTGACTGTATACAGTATTCTTTACACAAAAAAAAAAAAAAATGGAGTTGTGCATCTTTCCACCAGAGACGATTGGATATGATTTGTGATGCATGCAAGGGGTACGATTTGGTTCGATTCAGTAGGATTATGAATCGATACGGTAGAACGGTAGCTTTTGTCATGTGCATTAATATGAAACAATATGCAAAAGCGCGCCAAAACCCAAACTATCCAAGTTCATTAAATCCATCCATCCATCCGTCCGTCCATCCGTCCGTCCATCCATCCGTCCATCCATCCATCCATCCATCCTCTGAAGCGCTTATCCTCAAAAAACAACAAATCACCAGCAACGTCAAACCAATTTATATCTGCCGTACATATTTCATAAAAGATGATTTGATGAATCTCTCGATACATGGGGTGCGATATGACTCCAGGTTGCACCAATTTTTAACTCATTCACTCGCAGCCATTTTCACTGAAGCAACCCCCTTCGCTCCCGGCTGTTTTTCCTGGATTTTGACCGATTTTGCAAGCCCCACAGAATATTATTGCGTTCTACTGCTATAAAAACATGGAAGCTACCAAAAGAAAGATTAGAGTCTCTTCTTTCATCAGGACAAAAATATTTGTATCTGTTTCCGTTTTGCAACAATTAGCATTAGAATTTTTCATAATCGATGAATATGACTGATGCGTATAGTAAGAATCGATGGGGACGGGTTACTAATAAGTCGTGGCTTCGACCCGTCTGCCCTTCTTGCGGATGTCAATGTTGCAAATGATCGATGATCGATGTAACCTGAAGGAAAAAAAAGAAAAACACTGGCAAGATGAGCTTGTTTCAACATGGCCCTGGCTGATCTCTTATACTCTGCTGCCACCTGCTGGACGCTTTTTTGTAATAACTACCATTGCTTTAAGGCACCTCTTCACGTTATGCTCTTGCATAAAAAAAACGTATAAATGCCTTTTCGGGAGTGAAGGACAAAGTATTAAAAAACGGTATTACACGTTTTTGGGTTCGAATGAGTTAAATGTTAATTCAGTTTGTCAAATCAAAACCAAGTTTCCGATTCAAATTTTTTTTATTTTTCTTATTGTTACGGGCCTAATCTATTTTTACTTTTCAGAGTTCGACTTTTGATTCAATCGATTAATCGACTGATCAGATTAATTTGAATTTTGCATTAAAGTGTATTGTTAAATACATTTTCCCTGATTACTGTTTATTAACCAATGATTGGTGTTTATTTCGTACTCTGTATTCATATAGTGATAAAAAAAAAGAAGGGGGATTGATATTTTACTATGTTACTGGTTCAGCCAAAGTAAAAACAGATGTTTGCAAATATCTTATTTTGATTAAACACAGAAGATAATCTGTCTTTGTTCATGAATGACTACATAAATCCGTGAACAATTACTGTTGATATGCTGAAATCTGACAATTTGGACAATTTCAAATGAAAAAAAAATGGCTCCAACCGATTACTGGGTTATTAAAATAGTTGTCGATGAATTTGATAATCAATTACTTGTCGATGAATGGATGAATTTTGCTAGCTCTAGCACAATATATAAGTACCGTATATGCAAAGCGCAAGCGCTAGCCGTTCCGCTAGGTCAGCTGTGACGCTAATGCTCATTTAAAACGCAGAGCGCTGCAAGCGTGCAGCAGGGAGCGCGTGTCCGCCGCCTTAATTTCTCCACGGAATAGCCGGCCGGCCGACCCCGCCGCCGCCGCTCGGCTCTCTGGAGCTCAATTAAAATTGGATTAGATGGAGATAGCGGATGTGCGGCGCGGCATCCTTCAACTGATGCTCTCCTCCGGGGTAATGCCCCCCCCTCGTTTGACACCTCTGGTAAAGCACCACTACCCGCCCCCCCCCCCCCCCCCTCCAACTCAAACAGTTGTCATAGAGACAGCATGGCCCCAGAGGAGGAGGGGGGGGGGGTGTGGGGGTCGATTGGTACGAGAGGACGGCAGGTGAGGGTCGCTTTTAACCCTCCTCCGTAGCTTCCTCTGCTGCATCCAGATGTTGTGCAAATCAAATCTGCTGTGCACAAAGTCCAAAGGCATCATGGGAAGGTTTTAACAGCTTGGCAGGTGTGATGTGGCATTTCCATGACCTTATTTGGGCGTTGCAGTTGCAAGACACTCCTTGAGTGTCTCCGAGCCTGACAACATGTCCCACCATTATGAAGCATAAACTGTGTATTTCCAAGTGAAATACATTTTCAGTTAGCGGATAGGCACGTAGGACAGTGCAGGTGGTTAGCACGTCTGCCTAACAGCTCTGAGGTTCTGGGTTCGAAAACGGTTCGAGCCCCTCAGTGAGACAAACGAGCAACATGAAATATGTGATGTGTGTCTAACTTCAGGAAACGCACGCAAAAAGTCTCAAGAAGCAATGTCCGAAAGCCAACAGGAAGTCAGCCATTTTGTTTTGAAGGAGACAGTTTGGAGTCAATTTGAGCATTTCCTGGCTTCTTAAAAAACAACTACAGCCCGACAACACCATCAAACACTCAACAAGGTCAGAGCTTTTGGAACCAGTTGCACTTCATGACACTTGGTAGACATGACTATCATGAGCAGACCCACAAAAAATATCCAAACAGACACAGACATTCTGACATTTTGGATTGAAGCGTCCATTTTGGTCATTTCCGTGTTACCTTAAAAAAAGACATCCATGAGATTTTGTCTGATTGTTATTACATCTAAACCAGAAACAGGTAACACTAAATTGCAGTTTTTTTTATTTTTAATTTTTGTAACATTTTATTAAAAAAAAAATTTGCTGAGAAAATGTTGGCAAAATAGCTTGATTAATAAATTCCACTGATGGATAATTTTTTTGATAATTCAGACACTGAAGCCAAAGAGATTTGAGATTTGACTGAGTCGCTCCACAAAAAAAAGTCTCAAGAAGACATGCCTCCAAAAACTCACATGCAGGAACCTGTTCACCATTTTGGTCCGAAGGCCGCATTTTTACAGTCAGTGTTGGCCTTAAAACACGAATGCCTTTGAGAGACTTTTTTTCCAATTTGAACTACGTATTCTCGACACATATGTGACACTAAATTGGTTAAAAAAAATTGGTGGCCTGATTAATCAATCATTTTATTGGTGGATTATTTTTAGAAAATTCAACCATTGAAAAGAGTTTCTCCTAAAAACACGACATTTTGGTAGGCGTGTCTATCAAGTGTAGCCACAAAAAAAAGTCTTGAAAGGACACAGGAAGTCTGACATGTTTGATTCAAGCAACCCTTTTGCAGTCAATATGGGACAGAAAAAAAAAATAAAAATATGGGACAAATTTGGCCTGGAGATTTTTGCTCTGATTGCTCGTAAAAAAAAACATATTTGAAGCCAGCGTTTTATCAATCATTCCTGATTAACACCAAAAAAATAAAAAAAAGCAACTTTAATACATTTACATGTGCTTTCTTTTGGGGGCATTTTCGTGTCCAAGTGAACATTTCCGTGGCGTGAAGAAAAAGCGCCGGCCAAAGGGCGAGCGATCAACAAAAGGGAGGCTAAAGACGAAAAGGAGGGAGGGAGTGAAAAAAGAAAAAAGAAAAAAAAAAGCTGATTTCAAACAGCCTCAATCAGAAGATTTGTCATAACAACAAAGCTTTGGGGGGGGGGGGGGGGGGGGCTAAAGCAAACGCACGGGGCCCCTCCCCATGTCAACTCGGGGCGTTGACAAAAGCCCGACGTCGGTGCGCGCGCGCGTGTGCGTGTTTTTTTTTTGGGAGGCCCAGCTGTAAAAAATGCCATTTAATGAACCTGTCTGCCGAAGCTGTCCCCTGCCTGTCAGACGTGTCAGCGGCTGACGAGCGCCGGGTTCGGCCGCCTCCAGTCACAGACAGGCCTGCCAGCTGGAGGCTTCGGCCCCAATCTAATCACGCCACCAGGAAGGGACCGGCGCTCTGCTCTTGGTCTGTCACGCTCAGGGCTGCGGGAGGGAGGGGGGAGGGAGGGGGGGGGGGAGGGAGGGGGAGGGGGGGGCGTGGGCAGGTTGCTTGATGATGGGAAGGGGCTCTGCCGCCCAAGCCTTTTGTTTCCACACAGGCCTGCCTGCCTCCCTCCCTCCCTCCCTCATTAGGAACGCACCGCGCATGCGCCGGCTGGGCTCGTGCACATAATGCAATTGAACGTCCTCCGATTCTCCTTTTAGGACTCGACGGTGGGCAACAACATCACAGCCGCGCAAAAAAAAGCGGAAGCGACGTGGCAGACCTCGAACGCACCTTTAGAATATTCCACCGAATGAAGGAAAATACGTTTCCTTATTAAGCAAAGTATCCTGCTTTATCTGATTGCATATTTAAAAAAAACACAATATAAAATACCTTAAACTCTAGAAAAAAATAGCATTCATTGCCTGTCCCTGCTTCCCGAATTTAGATTTTAAATCCTGTAGAAATTGTCTTTTTTTATGCAATTATCCCAAACAGGGTTACACATAGTCCTGGATTTTTCATTAGTTAGTTTTTATTATTATTATAATTATTTATTTCAATTAGTTTTAATTCATTTTAGGGCAGGTATTTTTATGAGCTTTTATTATTATTTTTAAATGCTTCATTTTTGTTAAATGTTTTTAGTTTTAGTTTTAGTTTTTTTTTTATATATATATATGGAGTCACTAAGTAGTGTGTAATCAAAGAAATCAACTCAAATTCTCAAAAGATTGTTCAACCTTCCTTCTTCTGTGCGGATGTAATCTGATTGCATATTTAAAAAAAACACAATATAAACTACCTTAAACACGACACTCCAAACACAGTTGGGTCAAAAATAACCCAACTATGGGTCAAAAATGGGCCGATCCTCTACTTGGGTCAAAAATGGCTCACTTTGTATAAAACAACCCAGAAAGTTGAGTCAAATTGACCCATCAAGTGGATCGGTCCATTTTTGATCCAAAATTGGGTTACTTTTGACCTAACTTTTTTTAGAGTGTAGAAAAATAGCATTCATTGCCTGTCCCTGCTTCCCGAATTTCGATTTTCTTTTATATATGCAGCATACACACCAAACAGGGTAGACATAGCCCTGTATTTTTCATTAGAGTTAGAGTCTTTCTTCTCTTTTCTTTTTTAATTTCAGTTAGTTTTAAATCATTTTAGGGCAGGTTTCTTTTATGAGCTGTTATTATTATTTTTAAATGCAAATATATGTAGCGTAGTGTAAATTTGACTCTATTTAGATCGGGACCAAATAGACTCAGTTTTAGACTAAACTAAGATTTACACTAAGAAGAAAGTAAAATAAAAAAAAATAAAAAATAAAAATAAAAGTCACTCAAGGGTTGAGAAACAAACTCACCGCCTTCAGCTTGGGAGACAATACCCAAATGAATACTTTTAAAATGAACCCTGAAAGCTTGTGTATGATATTGATTACAACTATGAAAACAACGGACATTACAGTTGTTTTTTGTTAGTTTTAGTTTTAGTTTTTTGCAAACATTTTCATTTTATTTTGGCAGCACTGTGGCAGACTGGTTAGCACGTCCGCCCGCCTCCCAGTGCAGAGGACGTGAGATCGAGTCCGGGCTTCGGCCTTCTCCCGGGTGGAGTTTGCATGTTCTCCCCGTGCCTCCGGTTTCTTCCCAACCATACATTGTTTGTGTTCTCTAAAGAAAACAAAAACAATACTGTTTAAAATTTTCCCACACAATTTGGAATATGCTACAAGTCACATGGCCCACTGGACGTTGCATCATTTAGATCATCTGCACGTCATGCAGAGGCCGAAAGAAAGTTCACTCACTCATTCCTGTTTTTTTTGGGGGGGGGGACTTAGAAGTTGATGTGTTACTTTGAATTTTTTTTTTGTTGAATTGTTTTAATGGGCTATAGCATAAATGGCAATTCTCAGGTAACAACCAATCACGGCACACCTGTTTTCTGGCTTTGGCGTTCGAAAGCTGAGCCCTTTGGCGCTGTGATGTCATTTTCAGGCGACGGCAAGTGACAAAATGGCCACCCCCCTGAGATGGATGTTGCCGCTTAATTCATATTCCACAAACAAAATGTTCATCGGAAATCCGTGTTTAGACGAACATAGCATTGTCAATAAAATGTGTGTCCTGCCGGTTGGTTCCGCCGCCGCCGCCGCTGCCGCCTTTTGTTAGGAAGTCGGCGTGCATGCGGGGGGGACACACACAAGCCTTTCTCTCTCCATCGCCCATAATGCAATTTGCCCCCCCCCCCCCCCCCCCCCCCCCCCGTTGGCCTTTGCGACTTGACAGAGGGCAACATCGCAGCCACGCAAAGCGGAAGCGCCGCGACAGACGGTGCGAGGAGGCGGCGGCGGCGGCGCAGGTGACGCCGGCGTTTAAACCCGTAACAGACTTTCAAACACGGCCCGTCTATCGCACGGAGGAGGGCAGAACCCTAATCACATGTGACTGCCCGGCGGCTCCGACGACACATCGGCCGAGACGCCGTGATGGATGCGACTCATAAATCTGGGGAGGCGAGCCGCGATCCGCGTGCAATTGTCGGAATATCTTCTCCTGGTTGGGGAAATAATAACAATTGGGCGTGACGGATATATTTAAAGGAGCGAGCGGAGCAGTGTGACGCGCTCTCTCACTCTGCGGATTTGTCTAATAGGCTTCCGTCCTGAAGGAAGGCCTCGTCCCAAGGTGCAAGAATGAGGGCGAGCTTACCCCCCACGTTTCATAGTTCCTTTTCCGCCGGACCGGTTCTACCCGGAAAAAGCTTTTTCGATGACGCCGTTTTCGGGGGCTGCGTGGAAGCGTTCCCGAGAATCTCTTCCGACCTGGTTCGAGAATGCAGGCTGGGGGGGGGGGCCATGACGTCACCGTCATCCGATTGGCTGACGGATGCCGCCGTTTCTTTGAGTGATGTGGCAAAATACTCGATTTGCTGTTTTTAAGATAGCGAGACAATAAGAGAAAATACAAATACTGTACACACAGCACATAAATATTGTTTGTTAAGTATTGGGTGGAGGAAATAAGTTAAGCTTCTTTAAAAATGTTCATGCGAGTGATTTTCTGTGACGATTCCCGATGGGACAAAGTCGCCTTTTAACAATCTGTTAAAAATAAACATCGACATTCGTAATATTACGACGAGGGGTGTCTGGCGATTCCATTTTTTTTTAAAATCTTAATTAATTGCATTACTTCAATAGTTAACTAACGAATAATCACAACTTTTTATTTGTTCTAAATGCACAATAAAATAGTTTTCATACTCTTGTTAACATAAAAGTGGAAACATTTTTAATAGAAATATGGCTGCATCTTTTAGTCATTTCATAATAATTCATAAAACTGAGTTCAAATTGAACGAGTGTGATATTGATTTGTGTTGAGGTCCTTTTTCTGCCACTGTGGACGTCAGGTGATCACGTGACTGCCCTACGACGGACGGCGGAAGGAAACGATTGTTGAATGGAAGTGGGCGTGACCCGGAGCGACTCGGTGACTTCGCGACCGTTATTTTACAAATGAAAAGTCCTTATTGCCCATCGAGCAAATGGAATGTTATGACTTCAACCGAAGGTCGCCTGCCGCTCGAAGTTACACATTTAATCGCGATATTTACCAAGTTAATCAAATCACACAAATTCAAATTGTTATTGAAATAAAAATATAAACATAAGGAGGCTGCATGATGAATAAATGGTGAATAAAAAGCAAAAAGAATGTTGCTTAAAGTTTGATCTAACTTTGGGAATACTTTTCCTCAGGTGACATTAAAGTAACGCCCGATCGTGCATTTAAGGTGAAATAAAGCAAAGTCGACAGGAATCTCCACACTTTCGCATAATTAATCCATTTTTCCACGCTGCAAAGAATTAGCGCATCAAAGCGTGTTGCCATCTGATTTTTCCCGCACTGACAACCGTTCTGAAGTGCATTTCACAATATCATTCCCCCCCGCACTCATATAGGCGGCGTTTATAAATACACTCCAGTCCCTTCCATTCGGGTTGAGGCCCGTATCACGAGTTGAGTAAAGTAGCAGACTCCAAAAGCAGGTATTGGTGCGGGGGGGTGGGGGGGGGGGGGGGGGTTGGGGGTGCAAGATGGAGATTTGCATAATCAGTGTCAGTCTACATTTGGGAGAGAGCTGGAGTGTGGCGGGATGACACGGCGTGGCTGCTCTGGCGGGCGCCGGTGGGATAAAGCGGGATGAATATGCATTAAATATACTGACACCGCACCGGCCCGCACGTCCAGCCCGGTTTGTCAATAGCGTTTATGTCAGCGACGCTATTTCGTGCCCATTAGCGAGCGCGTCGGCGAGGTGGGAGGAGACACTTCTTTTTTCTTTTTTTCTTTTTTTTTCAGATTTGTAGTTTTATGGCTCTGGTCGAATTGTTTATGATTCCATCAAATGAATGACCTTTAGGGGGATGTAAAAAAAAAAAAAAAAAAAAAAAAAAAAGTCACTCAATAGTGACATCTGGAACGTTACAAAAAAAAAAAAACACACACACACACACAATCACCACATGAAACTAAAGGAACATGTTTGACATACAACTGTAAAATTAATTAATTAAATGAATTAAAATTACGCTCTCCAAGCACCAGCCCCTCCCAACCCGAGAAAACGAGCGTGTGCTCACTCTATGACGTCATCAGGTGCGGCCCCACCCCCTCTGCAGCGCTTCTGCGGAATAAAGACACGCCCACTTTCTCCGAGACCTCACCGCTCGCAGGATAGTGACAAAAAGTAGCCTTTATCAGTAAACGTTCTGTCCAAAGGAGACGAAAATGCACTTCACTTCGTAAAAACCGGACTAAAATCGATGGGCATTTTTTTTTTTAGTTCATAAACAAAAACGAGATGAAAATGATGCGATAGCGAGTGCGACATGCACAAACACGTGAGACAGACGGGAGGTGGATTCACGGTGAAAGGTAAAAAAAAGAAAGAAAAAAAAAGTAAATTAGAACTTAAAAAATAAAGTAACATTAATCCAATGGCTGTAACGTTCCAACAATAATGTTAATCCGACCGCTAACTAATGCTGGCTAGCTTGTAGCATCGAGCTATAGTAGCCACTTGTTGATATGCCGTACCGTAATTGTGTGTAAAGTTGTTTTCCATCAAAAAAATGAGAGAAAATTTGATCGTTTTAGATCTGAAATGTTCAACATAATCTGCTGGCCAAAAATATTAAATGATTGTCCTGATGAAAATTAGACGTTGACAGTTTTTGTTGACTAAAACCAGACAAATAAAATGATGTTTTATCGGACTAAAATAAAGACGAAAATGCTAGATTTATAGTTGACTAAAAATGAACTCAATAAAAACAGGGATGAGGTTGACTGACTGCGTTAAAAACTAACAAGAATGATTGAAACTGGACTAAAACTGGGCGGATACAATTTAAAAATAAAATGAACACGATTTCCTAGCATCGCTTGACTTCCGTTTGCCGTCATTTCAGGCACAGAGCAGCGCATACACAATTTCCTCGTTATTACTGCGCGTGATGGCTTTTAAAAGAACCCAGCTTGTTTATGTTTTTTTTTTTTTTTCCCCCAGTGCAGTGTTTCCTAATTATGATTAAGAAGTGCTTGAACACGCACGTTTACAGCAATTTAGCCCCGTCCCTGCAAATGTAAACCTACTTAAGCGTGCTGTAGTTTGTTAACAAACTCAAGAGGGGAGACGTCCACAAGCAAGTCGTGCCCGAGAAGAAGGCACGTTAGCGAGCCCATCAAGGAGATAAACAGCTTGGGACTTTTTTAGTATAAGAAGCTTCTGGCCTATCTTTTCTTAATGGGACTTTTTCCAGAGGCTTGTCAGCCTTAAGATGACGGAAATCTTTCCTGGCCGGGATGCCACCAGGCTGCCACAGCGAGTGCCAAGCTGATTGCTTTTGATCCCGCTTCTCTCGCTTTTTTTTTTTTTTTTTTTTTTTTTTTAACGGTGGTGTGGGAGGGAAAGGAAAGGAGATGGAGAAAGAACAAGACAAGGATGGAGGACGGCAAGCAGTAGGACGGGCGGCGCTGATGAGCAATGAGCGGCCCTCCATTAATCTTGTCTGCCTCACCTTTTTTTGCCTTCCTTTTACCCTCAACCTTATTCGCCGGCAATCGCTTGGTAATATGTTGCAGATTTCATATAATTCTCCCTTGTCACCTTGCGGTACATCACGCACCAACAAAAAGCCCCCAATGGGGTGGACGCCCTTTGAGGATTATGCCGGGTGACACCTCCATCGGGAGCATCATTTTCCACGGAATTAGCTCGATTTATCTGTCTGACGAAAAAAAAAAAAAAAAAAGGTGGAACAGGTTTCTTATCGGCTCTTCTGCATATGAGGGGGGGGGGGCTTATGCATGCAAATGAGCGCCTTTTGTCAGGCGCCGTCGCGCCTCGGGGGGGCCGAGCGGGGCCACGCCGGGCTCAGGGTTCGGTAATCCGGCACTGGATCGCGCCTGATCATTTGTGCGTTATCCTCATGTAATGATAGCGTTAAAGTCTTTTTACTCGCGCTAATCCCGCCGCCGAGCAAGGAAATGTCCCGGCTGAGGTTTGTTTGCCGGCTGCTAGTGAGTAGGGGGGTGCCAAAAAATGGATTCGCATAAGAATCGCCATTCTCATTTATTACAATTCAGAATCAATTTTAAAAGTCCCAAAATCGATTTTAGTTAAATATTTTTTATTCCGTCTTGCCCTTGTTTGTGCGTGCCTTTATTGGGAGCACGGTTCATGTTGTACACAAATGGGCCATTAGGGGCAGTGTGGTTCCACATGTTGTGATACACTGTTAAGTTGTAGCCACATTAGAGAGTGGAAGGAAAAAGTCACGATCAAGTTATTCCAATAAAAGTTTTTTTTTTTGCAGCGTAGGAAGAGCAGATGCCGGTCAGTGATGTTAAAATGCTTCTCTGTTTACCTTCCTGAAGCGTTTTGTATGAATAGCCGTTCTTTTGAGTGATAAAAGTGCCGCGAGTAGCGCGCTAATTAGCATTAGCATTAGCGAGTCCGACTGGAGTCGATCATGAAGATTCTTTGAAGCGGAAATCATTGTCAATCAAATCATTTTGAATCAGAAATCGTTTGGAGGCGAAAATCGATTCTGAATTGAATCGCAGACCCAAAAATCGTAATCAAATTGAATCCTGAGACAGTCAAAGGTTCCCACCCTTAATAGTTAGCCCTTAAAACAATAAGAGAGAGAGAGAAAACAAATGTAATTATTGTGAGTTCAAACTAGACCGTTTTAATTAGTGGTGTCCAAAGTATGGCCCGGGGGCCATTTGTGGCTCGCCATCCATTTTTCAGCCATATGCAAAAAATGACAAGTTTGACCCCCCAAAAAAGGGCAAATACCAAAAAAATAGGTATCTTTATTACTTATTGATTGGTTTATATAGGAAAACTTTTTTTTTTTCAAAACACTGTGGCAAATACAGATAATTATTACATTTTAAAAGCAAAAATGTATGAACATTAATGAACCTCAAGTGACAGTTTTGGTTCTGAATGTGCAGATGGGATTTGGTCGCTGTTCTATGCAGGGGTGGATATCGTCTCGTGGGATACAAAATCTGAAAAATCCTACAATATTTGCCTTATCAACGCCGGAATTTTTTTTTCAAAACAACTCGCAAATATAAACAATAGATAATTACTCAAAAAGTCAAAGAATTTCAAAGCGGCCCTTGCATCCTTCCATTTTTCTATATGCAGCCCTCAAATAAAAAACTTGGAACACTTAGGTGTAATATTCAGAGATTATATGTGGCCCTTTACGCTTAAAGGGATACTTGATTAATTGAGCCATTTTCAGCAGTAAAATTTTTTTTTATTTTGTCCAAAATGAATTTGATAACTTCATCATTTGTCATTTTTTACACTTGCTGTCGACTGAAGATGACATCATCCGTGCTGAGGAAGTAGGTAACGACCAATCATGGCTCATTTTGCTAACCAAACCCAGAACACAGGTGAGCCATGATTGGTCGTTACCTACTTCCTCAGCACGAGTGATGTCATCTTCAGTCGACAGCAAGTGTAAAAAAAATAGTTTTTAAAGGTATTAATTGTATACAAAAAATTATGTAGTTATTAAATTCATTCTGGACAAACTACTAACTTTTTATTGCTGAAAATGGCTCAGTATGACCTTTTTTTTTTTTAAGTGTTTTCAACAGTTCCCACGTGTTTTAACATGTGACATACTTTGAAAATAAGCAAAAAAATCAAGAATCAATTTTCACCATCTTTTCACCTGAACATGGCTGAAAATTCACCAATTTTGAAAATGTATTCAGCGTGTATTTTAATGGAAGGCATTTTACGGGCCCCGCCTCCAAAAACTCGCTCACTTGCACTCGAACGTGCTCTTGCAAATGCCCGTGCAGATGCGGCCTCTCCATAAACACGGCCCTTTTGAAAAGGAAGCGAGCGAAGCATACTCCGAAGAGTGATGGCTTTGGCAAAGACTTTTGAGAGCTCGCCGCTGGTCCGGCGGGGATCCGGCGGGGATCGGGGCCGTCGCTCGCGCCTGCCAAAGCCGACAACTCCCGTCCCCTCCCCCCCTTGACAAGCTGCTTTGGCGTGCTGTGATTTGACTAATTACGTCGGATTAGAGCATATTGGCGCAAGATGTTCTCTCTCGGGTCAGCGACATGGCGCCCAGTTCGGATCTCCTTGTCCCTCCATACTTTGTCGTACACAAACAAGCCACTAGGACTGAGCGGACTAGAAAACAAAAACAAAAACAATGACGCTTACATGACGTAAGCAACTTCAAGGCTCCTTTTTAGCCAAAATACGGAAAAACAAATACCACAGGTGTGCATACACAATGAAATTAATTTAAGGGATTTAAACTAGGGATGGGCGAGTACCAATACCAGGTATCGGTATCAGGCTGATACCTGGCCTTATTTCAAGGTATCAGTGCTAGCGACGGCAGGCGATAGCAATGTCAACTGTTCTCTTGTGGCAATTTGAATTACAAATTAGAAATGAGAAGAAAGCAATTTTGCAATTTTAAGGAAAAATGTTGTATGGGATAAATAGGTCTTAAACTCATTTGCTCCCAAAAACGTATAAATATGTTCTATTTTAAATATTACCATGGTCCCAAAAACGTATTTATGTTTTTTATTATTATAATTTTTTTTTAAATGCTAGAACATACAGAAGGCTTTTATACAGCCTCTAAACTAAAGAGAACGCTTGAAGCAATGGTAATTATTACAAAAACGGCCAGAAGGCCAGCAGAGTATAAGAGAACATATTTTGAACATATAAACTATTTTTTTCTTCCTGTTGTTGTTTTTCTTTTTCTTTTTACTTCAACTTATATTTTAAACTTGTAATGTGTTTTCCTTATGTTTATATGGTCAATAAAACCATAAACCAAACCAAAGAGATCAACCAGGGCCATGTTGAAAAAAAAAGCTAATTTCCCCACTGTTCTGAATAGATTGGTGAATAATGATGAAACTTAGCTGTATTCTAATGCTAATTGCTGCAAAGCGGAACCAGATAGAAATATACTTTTTTTTCCTGAAGAACAGACTCTAATCTTTCTTTTGGTAGGTCCAAAGTTTTTATAGCATTAGAACACAATATGCTGTGGGCCTTGCAAAATCGGTCAAAATCCAGTAAAACAGCCGGGAGCGAAGGGGGTTGCTTTAGTGAACAAAATGGCTGCGAGTGAATGAGTTAAAATGATCTGTCATCATTTCTTTGGGAAAATTGTGGTATCAAAAGTAGATGACTCATGCTGGTATCGGTTAAAAAAAAGTGGTATTGAACATCGTTCGTTATGTTGCACAAAAATGGATCTTTGACGTGAATGAAGTGAATGAAATGAATTAAAGGCACAATTTGACTCTCAAGCAACTTGTCAGTTGGGTCCCTCATATCTCAAGGCATCACTGTAAATGAAAATAGAAAGTCCAGAAAAAAATCTGATATAGTCCTGAAATCCAAAACAGGCGCTCGGATTGAAATGAGAATTGACCTTCAAAAATGATGATTTACATTTGTTTAAAAAAGAAAAAGAAAAGACGTCCCAATGAGAGGCCGGGAAATGAGCCTCGGGAATATGTGCGCTTGAATTCAATTGTGCTAAATCAATTTGCCACAACGGGGGAGGCGGCTTGACTATTTGTATGTGTAATAATGGTCTCAAAGAGGCAGAATACCAAAGAGGCTTACAGCCGCCGTTTCATGAAACATTTAGGCAAAAAAGTTCCAAGGGGCTGTGCGTGATGAAAGAAGGTAAAGCTGGTGGGATCGGCGAGCCTTATTGTACAGAAGTCACATCAAATTAATACTGAGGGCCACTCGCAGCCTTTCTTCTCCTCGGCTTTTCACAACGGATTAAGCTATGAAAACTCAGAAATGACTAAAGCACCTATTAGGCTGCGCGCTCCCGTCTTTCTTCCGCCTGCCTTTGAAAGTCGCGACGTGCATGCGCGTCAGTCACCCAACTTCCTTTCACAACGTGTTTGTGCACTTAAGAGCAGAAGAGGCCGTCATGTGAAAAGCGCATCGTGCCACTTTGACGCGGCATTCGAAAAAAGAGCAAACTTCGGACCTTTGTCAACTCGTGCGATCGCAAAACCCACAATTGCAATATTGGATGACTTTTAATCATTCATGGCTAAAGTCGATTGAATGGCTGGTTTGTATTTTGTGGGTATGCTTTAAACACAGCATTCAGTTTTCAAAAAAAAAAAAGGAAAAAAAGGAAGTTTTTTCAGATAGGATGTTTTGGGGTCCAAAACAGAAGTGGAGGTATATTATTAATCATGTTAATAATATATCTTTTTTTGTTTTTAGTGTAAGGCCTTTTTAAAAATTCCAAGCTAAATACAGTTTGAATTGAAGCGTTTAACTCACTTGATCCCAAAAAACGTATAAATACGTTCTATTTTAAATGTTTTAAGTGACCCAAAGACATATTTATACATTTATTTTTTATGGTAGAGCATATAGAAGACTTTGATGCCTGAAGAGCATGGTAGTTATTACAAAAAATGGCCAACAGGTGGCAGCAGAGTATAAGAGCTCAACCAGGGCCATGTTGCAAACAAGCTCATTTACTCACAGTTCTAAACAAATTTGTGAATAATGATGAAACTTAGCTATATTCTCATGCTAATTGCTGCCAAACGGAAAAAAAAATTCCTGATGAAAGAAGAGACTCTAATCTTTCTTTTTGTAGGTTTCATGTTTTTATAGCAATAGAGCTCAATATTCTGTGGGCCTTGCAAAATCTGTCAAAATCCAGTAAAACAGTCAGGAGCAAAGGGGGTTGCATCAGTGAAAATGGCTGGGAGTGAATGAGTTAAGCAGCAATGAACAAGGCCCATGCCCCGAGCGATGGACAAATGAAGCTTCATGAAGCACTTCATGAAGCTTTTTTATTTGATTTTTTTTACTCTTCTAGACGGTACTCCTGTTTAACGATGCAGTGGAAATCTAATCAAATTCCATTGCACTAACCTTTATATTGAAGCCAAGATGACCATCTAGAGGAGAAAAACAATATCACAAGTGCGTCATGAAGCTTCATTTTTCCGTCACTACTTGCACCTACTGAGCATACAAATTTCAGGCCATGCGCCGACCCCATCAGATGCGGAAGGTTAAAAAAAAAAAAGCCTTTACAATGTTATTCATTTTGTCCAGGATATCAAAATCTGATTGGGGCTTTCAAGCCAACATGGCCGACTATCTGTTCAATGTCCGTTCTGGGTCCGCAAAACTTTTTTGTCCACCTCATTTCGAATTGGTTGCTGAATCTGAATCAAACAAGTCAAGTTGGAGCAACGATTCATTATTCTCCAATTAAAAGCATAACCGATATGAATCCTTAGTTCACGTTTGACGAGCTATCGGTTGGCTAAAATGTGACGTTCACGTCGATGACCCCTCGTTGTGAGTTTTATAGTAACAGATGGTGGTCGAAGTTGTGCGTCTCTTTTTCTTCAAATTCTAAAGCTTGGCATGGTTTGCTTCATTTTAATCATTTGATCTCAAACATATATATATATATATATATATATATATATATATATATATATTTATATATATATATATATTTAAATATATATATATATATATATATATTTATATATATATATATATATATATATATATATATATATATTTATATATATATATATATATATATATATATTTAAATATATATATATATATAAATATATATATATATAAATATATATATATATATATATAATAAAAAATATATATATATATATAAATATATATATATATATATATAAAAAAAAAATATATATATATATATATATATATATATATATAAAAAAAATATATATATATATATAAAAATATATATATACATATATAAATATATATATATACATATATATATATATACATATATTTATATATAAATATATATATATATATATATAAATATATATATATATAAATATATATATATATATATAAATATATATATATATATATATATAGCGAGCAGCCTTCAGGCATGCAGAGCGAGTGTTGCCGTGGGCTGAGGGTGGGCGTGTTCTCCGCGCACCTCGAGTCGCCCTCTCTCCGAGGCTCTTCAAAGACACGCAGGCAGTGCATGAATCGTAATTATGGCTCCTAACACGTTTCTCGAGTGGGCACTTGAGAAGCGGGTCGTGTGGAGTTAAACGGCTGTCACACACACACTCCAAAGCCGAGCCGGCATGCGAACAAACCAACAAAGGCCGGACTCCATCCAGCCTCGGATCCTTCTCGGGACACGTCGCCCGCTCGTCGGCAGATTACAGATCAGCCTTGAAAGCCCAAATGGCATCTCGGCATCTTCGGTCCAGGTTGCACTTTTTTCCAGTGAATGCACCAAAGGCGTCCAAAACGAGCAACATTTTAAAATATTTTATCGGTAATTATCAAGCAAGGAATGGTAGAATTTTACAGAAGACGATTAGGGCCAGTGAAGAGGGGAAAAAAAAGGGTTGCGGCAGGATTCTCATTTTAATCTAAGAATTCTCACTTTAATTAAGAAAAAGGGAGAATTCTGATTTTATGACGTAGCGCTATGAATTGTGGGAGGAAGTCAGAAAGTCAGAATTCTGAGAATAAAGCCAGAATTCTCACTTTAATGTCAGAATTCTCAAAAATTTGAATTAAATCAAAATTCTGAGATTAAAGTAAGAATTCTCAAAAATCTGAATCAAATCAGAGTTCAGAGATTAAAGTGAGAATTCTCACTTTAATCTCAGAATTCTCACTTAAATAAAAAAAAGTGAGAATTCTGACTTTATGACGTAGAGCTATGAATTGTGGGAGGAAGTCAGAAAGTCAGAATTCTGAGAATAAAATCAGAATTCTCAAAAATCTGAATTCAATTAGAATTCCGAGATTTAAGTCAGAATTCTCAAAAGTCAGAATTAAATCAGAATTTCGAGATTTAAGTCAGAATTCTCACTTTAATCTCAGAATTCTAATTTTTAAGATAGAATTCTGACTTTATGACGTAGAGCTATGAATTGTGGGGGAAAGTCAGAAAGTCAGAATTCTGAGAATAAAGTCAATCTTTTAAAGAATCCTGCCAACCCCAAATGATCTTCTGTAGAATTTTAAGAAAACCGTGAACCCGTTTTGTATAAAAGGGTTGGAGATCCACAAATTGGTACCACCTGAGAAAGCAATATGAAGAAACAAAAACAAAAATCAGTGTCAGATTATCTCCTGACCTCGCCATTTTGGAGCAACAGAAAAGATCATTTGTGCTTCCACAAAATGCTTCAATGTGGGACCCTTCAAGTCCGGCTTCCCAAAGCACCTCAATCTTTTAAAAAAAAGAAAGAAAGAAAAAACCTGCAGCGTGACGTCCCCCATGCCTGACCCTGGTTCAACTCTTAATTGGATTGTGAGCGGCGCTGAAGCAACATTTGAGCATTGTTCACTGGGCTGTGCTTTTCTTTAGCAGAATTCCTTCCAGTAGTTTGCTTCCCCAACAATAACATTCAAACAGCCGCTGACGGGAAACTTTTCACTTTTCGTAAGCCAAACCTTTTTTTTCCCCACCTTTCTCCCCTTTTACGCTTTCTCCGAGTGCTTGCTGGTGACAGGCTGAAACAAAGCCAAGTGAAAGCCATTGTGTTGCCTTTTAGCGTCTTCCAGTGGATACAAGCGGCCTGCTATTGAGCAGCGGCAGCCGCGATCCTTCAACTCAACACCAACTGCCACAAAAGGTTGCAGGTCCAAGTCCCTCAATTTGAAAGCCTTGACTCAGTGGAGAAGGGCCCGCTTCAGACATGAGTGAAGTGGAAAACAAAAAATGTTTGCAGTAGCACAGGTGGTAAATCCGGGTCCAGAAAGTAAAATCCCTGCCACAGTTTGGCTTTAGCCCCTGATGCTAGTTAGCTAGCAAGCTAGGTAGCGCCCTAGCAGGTAAACAATCACCATGGGAGCTAGCTAGGGAGCTAGCTAGCTATCACCTGAAAGTAAAAACCCTGCCACAATTTGGCTTTAGCCCCTGATGCTAGTTAGCTAGCAAGCTAGGTAGCGCCCTAGCAGGTAAACAATCACCATGGGAGCTAGCTAGGGAGCTAGCTAGCTATCACCTGAAAGTAAAAACCCTGCCACAATTTGGCTTTAGCCCCTGATGCTAGTTAGCTAGCAAGCTAGGTAGCGCCCTAGCAGGTAAACAATCACCATGGGAGCTAGCTAGGGAGCTAGCTAGCTATCACCTGAAAGTAAAAACCCTGCCACAATTTGGCTTTAGCCCCTGATGCTAGTTAGCTAGCTAGCTAGTTTTGGGTCTTCTTTTGGATATCAGCAAACAGGAGTGGTGTAGCTCAGGCGGTAGAGTCTCTCAGGCTGCAGGTCGCGAGTTTGTTCCTCAACACTTGTGTAACTTAAAAAAAAGAGTTTTTTTTTTAAATAAATTAATAAAATGTACTCAAAAAAATCCCTTCTGAAATTTACTAGGTTTTTGTCATGGGATAGGCCACTTTTCCTGTACACAGTAAACAAACTTTGAGTAAAATTGACTCAAGTCATGTCTTAGTCATGTTTTAAAAAATGCAACAAAAACCTGCGAGGGTTAACATTTTGGGGAGACACCGCAAAGAAAGCCCACACTAGCGACTGACTGCCACGTCGCCATGAGGCATCTTTTGTGAACACGAGGTCGCGCGCATTATGACATCACAAATATGCGACACTACCGTAGGAGTGGTAGTGGTGTAGCGATACTGGGGCAGATCATTTTGCTTAAATGACATGACAGTATATTCCTCATGTTTTGACATATTTTCTTTCTTTTTTTTTTTTTTACACCTTGTAATTGTGTAGTTGGCCTGACATGCACGTTACAACTTACAACGTTCCAGTCACATTATCATCTACGTCAGCACGTGAAACTTTTTTTATTGTTTCTGTGGAGTAAAAGATGATCTGATAGAGAAGTACAGCTGCCTTTAACAATAACATCAATCAAGCTTCATTACCCCCTCGTGCGACGCCTTAAAAAAGAGAAAACTATCATGAAAATAATTACAATAATATCTCATTAAGGGAGAGAATGAGCGACGTGGGGGAGAATTAATAGCAGACAGGTGTACAACACAGCGCAATTATGGAAGCTGAAATTAGTTCACTGCCTGGAGGCAAACACAGGAGGAATCGTGTGTGCGTGCGTGTGTGTGCGTGTGTGTGTGTTTTCTAGGAGGACTGATGGAGAGAGGTTAGCTCGCTAGCAAGACTGCACGTACGCAAACAACAACAACACAAAAAGTCTTAAATGTGCAAATGAGGGCGAGAAGTACGCGCGGAAAGCGGCTTTCCCGCCGGCAGCCCCGAGATGAGACGGGCTGCGCTGAAACGTGATCAAGGCGAGCGCCGAGCGAGCGCGGCAGCCGTCACCGCCGACGCTCGGCGCGGCGGCGAGTGGCGCCGTCTCCTTTCGCGGTCCGTCATTCATTACGCAGCCGAGTGTTGCCTCTCCAGGTTTTGGTTTTTTTGACCTATCATGTCACTGCCTCGGTAAACGCTTAATCCACCCCCTTCGTTAGACGGTGTCAACAGCCGACATGCTCCCTCCCGCCCACCCCCAACGCCAAGCCGCCTCCTTGGAAGAAGAAAAAACACATGCACATGCACAGATTTAATATTGTGGTTGTTGTTTTTAATGAAATTAATACTCCTAATCGTGTTATATATATATATATATTTTTTTTTCCCGAGCAAACAAAATTAAAAAATCAGCATTGCATTTGAACTAGAGCTGTCAAAATGTGTCGATTAATCGACAAGCAATCGATTATCAAATTAATCGACAACTATTTTAATAATAGATTAATATTTTTTTTATTTTAACTGTACAAATAAATCCTCTGATTTCAGCATATCAATAGTAATTGCTAACTGATTTCTAGAGTCTTTCATGAAAGAAGGCTGATTATCTTTTGTGTTTAATCAAAACAAGACATTTTTATTTTATTTTTGTTTTTCTGGAAGGCTTTTCCATGCTGCAGAATCACTGGAATTTTTCGACAAGTAGTCGATTATCAAATTAATCAACAACTATTTTAATAATCGAGTAATCTGATTTTAGCATAACAACAGTAATTGTTCACAGATTTCTGTAATCTTTCATGAAAAAAGTGTGATTATCATTTGTGTTTAATCAAAATAAAACATTTACAAACATCATTTTTTACTTTGGAAAACAATGGCCAAACCGGTAATAAAGTACAACATCAATCTCCCCCCCCCCCCTTTTTTTTTAAATCAAAAATATGAAGTATGAAATAACTATAAATCACTGGTTAATACACAGGAATCAAGTAAAAAAAAAAACTTTTGTAATACACTTGAAAGCAAAATTCAAATGTATCCGATTAGTCGATTAATCGATTGAAAAATCGACAGATTAATCGATTCTAAAAATATTCAATAGTGAACAAACCTTCAAAGTGTTGAAAATGTCATTTCAACACAGTTCATTTTTTAAATGTTGACGATAATATTTTCTCTTTGACTGCAAATGAATATTGGCTTGAAATATTGGTTATCGTTCTCCTTGACCACTAATAATCAGTATCGGCCCTGAAAACACACGCACACACATTAGTACCCTGAATGCGCCGAATGAAAGTTTGATTCTTCCTTTCTGTGTTTAGCCGTTCCTCCCAGTGCTGATCTCAAATCCAAAACGGTTGTCAAAAGTCTACTTAACATCCATCACTTGCGCATTTGTGCAATTTATTCTCCTCCAATAGATGACCTGATCGGGTCCGAAATGTAAATGTGTGAAGTCAACTAAGTCCCGCTGGAGGCGCATCTAACGCGGTCTGAGAGCGCTTAATGAGCGTTTCAAATAAGCAATTGGCATCCTGCCCCGTTTGTCTGCGCCAGCGTGGCGGATGGAAATGAGGCGGGCTCCATTTGACGACCACGCGGGCTAATATTAAGCGCAGCTCAGCGCCAGCCAGAACCAATCAAAGTCGACAAAATGTCTCTGGCTGCCATCTTTGTCTCGCATCCTCTGGAGGGGTGGACCTCCCCTTCGTCTGACACCGGCGTGGAAATGGAGGCACAGCAGGGACTGGGGGGGGCTCGCAAAGTGGGTCACGAAGAGGAACCGGCAAGGAAAACATGGTGACAAACTCAGGGAATTTAGTAGGAGATCGTGCAAAATTATTAGTATATATATATATTATTGTACATTTTATTGTACATTTAGAACAGATATAAAATTTGCGATTAATCGTGAGTTAACTATTGAAAAAATGCAATTAATTATGATTCAAAATTTTGATGGCCTGACATCCCTAATAAAAAATACAATTTGTATAATTTGTAGGTGCAAGCTATTCAGTGGACAGTGAGTCATAGAATTTTTTAAAATTACAATCGGTTTTGAAATTTTGTCCTCCACAATCCATAGAGTATATTATGTATCCTCTCTGAACAACATATAACATGACTGTGGCTTACGGAATACATAATACTGCCCACTGGTGGCCAAGGCACACATATCAACAAGAAGCATAAAAAGAAATCACCATGCACATATTATATATTTCTTTAAATTATATATACATGTTTTTACAAAGTACAATACCATAGTGCTATTTTCCTATAATAATTAAACAAATTACATAGTTTTGGTGGTTGTTTCTTCTGGAGCTGGAACGGATTAACAGCATTTCCATTCATTTCAATGGGGAAACACGATTTGAGATAAGAGTAAAAAGTAAGGTCATGGAATGAATTCAAAATGTAAGCCAAAGTAACACTAGTCTGCAAAAAAGTATTGTTTGTGTTTGACTGAACATAAAAATAAAAAAAATCTACAAATTTGAAGATACGGCACATGCATTAGTGGAAAGTGAGTCATAAAAGTGTAAGAAAAGTCTCCTGTAAAGATAAGTGAATCCACATGTGATTTATGTACAGGAAAGGGGCTTTTAACATCACTTTTATGTAATAATAAAAAAAGAAAGTCTTGTGTGGTGTCGGCATTACGTGTCGTGGTGGGTGAGGAGCACCCCCCCCCCCCCCCCCACACACACACACACAACGATAGCCCGGCAGACATAAATCAGCGGTGGAAACAAGGCCGGCTCGTCCGATTCATTAATGGAAATGATGTGTCAATATGCTGCCGTCCATTCACCCGCGTCAGCTGGCCCCGCCGCACAATGGGCGTAGGGGCCGGCTTATGAACTCCGCCGAGTCCATAAAACAACTGGCGGCGCCGCTGGGGAGCGCCCCCGAGACTCCGCCCCCTTGCACGGACCAGCAGATGACACAGATGGGCCGAGAGCAAACAAAGACGAGGGCCCCTTTGTGAGGGCCGCCGAGCCTTTCAAGAGCTATTCATGCAACAAATTGGGCAAATCTGGTCCGGGCCGCGGACACTCCTGCTTTGCTCTTTTATTAGCATGAGGCCGACGTCACAGCGCCGGCGGAAAAGTCCGATTTACTGCCGACCTCCAAAAACACTGCTTCATAACATAACATACAATATAAGCAAGCAGCCAAAACGCTAAACGGGGACACTGCTGACCCAGAAGGATTTAGTGTTCGCTGGCACTTTAAAAAGCTCAGGAAACAAATTTGGCTCACTCGAGAACCATGTGATTTATCCGAGCCAGTCAGTGTTATAAAGATAACACAAAAAGAAAAGAAAAAATAATAAGGAAAGAGAGTAGAAAGCTACGATGGCGTATTTGGGCCACGTATACATATATATTTTTTAGAGGGTGGGGGCGTTATTCCGAGAAAAAAACTCGCAAATTTGCCAATTTAGAAAGTGGCAGATTTTGCGGGAAAAAAACTGCCACAAAATGTGGCAAAAAAAACAATTGGCACTTTATGAAGTGGCAAATTTGCGAGAAAAAAACTCATCAATTTGTGAGTTTATAAAGTGGCAAATTTGCGAGAATAAAATGTGCCAAAAAAAAGCCAGCATTTTTTGGGCCCCTTTATAAAGTGGCAAATTTGCGGGGGGGAAAACTCATAAATTTGTGAGTTTATAAAGAGGCAAATTTGCGAGAATAAAATGTGCCCAAAAAAAAGCAAAACATTTTTGGGCCACTTAAAGTGGCAAATTTGTGAGAGTAAAAAAACTCGTAAATTTGCAAGTTTATAAAGTGTTTATAAACTTTATAAAGTTTCAGAGTTTTTTTCTCGCTGATATTGTATCGAAACCATATCAGTATCTGCCAATACTCAAGGGTGCAAAATTGGAATCATATCAGCAGTGGAAAGGTTGCATGAGGATGGAAATCCACGGATCACCTTTATTGGTCGGATATTGACGGAGCAGCCAGGACAGTCGTTGTTTAGTGTTAGCTTTAGCATCAGTGCTAATGTTACGTTTTGGAGGTGTGTTCTAAGGTCAAACTATGTATGGAATCCCTAAAAAGATGTTGAAAAATATTGGCTGATATGACTGGTTTATAGGAGCGATAACCACAGCAGTGGCCAAAACATTCCTAATTAAAATTTAACTGCACTCATAAACTAACCACCAGAGGGTGCCAGAACAGCACAAAGCACAAACATCGTTTTTTTATTAATATATATAACAGATGTGCTTCTTTTATTATCGCGACATGACGACGACGATATTGTGTGGCATCTTTAATATTCTTTAATTCTTTAATCACGATATTGCCGTTATTGTTACATTCCTAACGCTGGCATTGGTGGACCAGCCAGGACACATTTTGTTCTGTTGTTGCTGTTAATTCAACAGAATAATTCCAATCCATCAAACCAATAATTGCCCAGAATGCAAATTTGGGTTAGCAAAACAAAACAAAACAAACTGAAAAAAAATGCAATTAGGACACTCGGAAGTAAAAAGCGGTTACGTGTCAATTTTATGTGTATGCGAGTAATTTTTACGGATGTAAATATGGTGAAAGTTTGCAAAACACCGCACATGGACCACAAAAGAAAGTCACCCCGACTGCCATGATAACTATGAATGTCCTACTCGTCCTCCGACAAGCCTCATCAGCATGATTTAGAGGTTCGTTTTACATGTTAAAGTTAAAGAAAAAAAATAGAAAATTTGCCACTTTACAAAGTCGCAAATTTGCGATAATAAAAACGTGTACATTTGTGAGTTTAGAAAGTGGTATACTTGCGACTTTATAAAGTGGCAAAATTTGCGAGAATTTTTTTTGTAAATTTGCGAGTTTATAAAGTGAAAAATTTGCAAGAAAAAAACGATAAACTTTACAAACTCACAAATTTATTAGTTTATTTTTTTAACAAATTTGCGACTATAAATTGGCAAATTTGCGACTATAAATTGGCAAATTTGCGAGTTTTTTTCTCTGAATATTGCCCGCACCCCTTTAAAAAAATATATATTTCTACGTGGCGCTAATACGCCGTCGTACTTTCTTTCCTTATTATTTTTTATTTTATTTTATTGTTATCTTTATTCACTGACCGGCTAAGACAAAAACACGTTCAATGTAACTGAACGTTCACGTAATCATTTGACATGATTTTGAGGATGTTATTTAAAGCGCAAAATGCTTGAAGGAGAAGCGGCCGGCGCCGGCTCCGGCTCCGGCTCCTTTATGTTGGCCCTTAACAACATCAAGCTTGAGTGAGTGTCGTTTGTTTCCGTGCAGGTCATTAAATAAGCACACAAGCTTCCTCTCATTAGGCCCCGCTGCATTTCTCTTCACAGCGGCGGCAGCAGCAGCGATCTGCATAGCGAGACATTTGTCATCATTAGCCCGCCTCTGACAGTTGGCACCCGCCACCTCGCATCTCCACGACTGGCAATTATGAACCCTTCATCCCTTATTTAGGCACCTTCGCCTAATTTGGATCACAGGCCCGGCGCCATTCGATCACCGCGTCGGCGGCGCGGCGCTTTGGCTCCGTCCTCTTTTGTTTCCCGCGCTTCATCTTCAAGGCAAGGTGGATTTGGGGAACGCGCGGAGGCGAGGGCTTCCGAGGGAAGCGCAGACGAGCGTCTCGGGGTCAGTGGGCAGATGATTACGCCGCCCACGTGGAGATGGCCGACAACCTCGCGCGACACCAAGATTAATATGCTGCTTGTTTTGACCACAAAAACCACGAGGAAATGAAAATCTGCTCAGCTCAGCGCACAATTCCAAAATCTGGAGGAGGTGTCGGTAGTTTTGAAAATAACTGGCAGTGAATCACAAGGGTGTGGACAAAATGGCTGACGGCATCCTTTTAAAACAAAATGGCTGACTTCCTGTGTGATTACGGACATGACTTTTTTTGGGGGGGGGTTTGGTAGACATTTATTAAGATTTTAAATGTCCCAAAATCAAAACCAGAATTATTTTATACTGTCTTACTTTTGTTTGTGTGTGCCTTTATTGGGAGCGCTGTTCATGTTGTACATGATTTGGCCACTTAGGGGCAGTGTGGTTCCGCTCGTTCTCATACACTGTTAAGTTGTAGCCACATTAGAAAGTAGATTAAAAAAATATTATTATTTTTTTGCAGCATATGAAGAGCGTCTGCCGGTGAGTAATGTTAACATGCATTCTCTGAAGCGATTTGTATGAACAGTCGTTCTTTTGAGTGCCGCATTAGCATTAGCATTAGCGAGTCAGACCGGAATAGTTCATGACGATTCTTTGCACATCTATAAATTGAAGCAGAAATCGTTGTCAATTAAATCATTTGGAATCAAAACATTTTCAAAACCGAATCGCAGACCCAAAAAATCTGAATCGAATCGAATCGTGAGACCCAAAAATCTGAATCGAATCGTGAGACCCAAAAATCTGAATCGAATCGTGAGACAGTCAAAGATTCCCACCCAAAGTAGACAGGTATGTCAATCATGATACATTTCATATTGCGAAGTGAACGTGGCTTCGGGGGGCAGAATTTTCAAAAGCTTCACCCGACCACGACAACACATCGACAATTTAGCTTCAGCCGTCTGTGTTGGGTTCAGTTTGGTAGAAATTGGACAAAATCGCTCCTGGAAACAGACGTAAAATGTCTGTTTCAAAACAAAAATGGCAAATGTTCTTTTTTACAGGATGACTCAAGATAAGATGACCAAAATTCAAGTTACTAAATGAAACTGACCTCTGCAGCCCAATTTTCAAAGTTGACCATTTTTATTGCAAGTAAACTTTGCCAAATGTCAAAGCAAAATGTCTGACTTCCTGTTTGTTTTCCGATACGGCTTCTTGAGACGTTTTTGTTGGTCTACTCGTGATGAAAACGCCTCGCAAAATTCTAATTGCTAAGTGAAATTAGCTTTGGGGTCTGGATTTGTTTTAATTTAGTACTTTTATGGAAAGTCTAGAAACTTGCCAAATTGCCCCTGAAATGGTCCCTTCAAAACAAAATGGCTGATTTCCAGTATGTTTTTTTTTTTTTACATGG